>NW_026717775.1:0-14697 GCF_029784015.1 Lycium ferocissimum | reverse complement strand
TTTTTCAAGTGTTAAAAGGAAGATGACTAATAAGTCATCTTTTATGCTCCAAGTTGAACCATCCAAGTGTCCATGGGTTGGACTAATTAAATTGTGCCAAACCATGTGTGGGACCCACATGACTTCATGGATGATTTCATGAATCTTTTCTTGAATTTTCATCTTTCCAAAATTCCTCTTAAGTCCCCATTAGCCTTTCCCGTTATTTCCATAGCCATTTTGCGAATTTCCACTTTTACCCTCGACCTTTCTTAATATTTCCGCATTAACACTTTCATATCCAACTCATGTAAGTTTAACAAGATCAAAATGTAGCATTGTCCTTGTCTTGCCGCAACGATTTCAAACTATCCGAATGTGCGAACTTACGTAGATATAACATCCTCCCCTTTAGAACATTCGTCCTCGAATGTTAAATTAGCCTTACGGGATCTTATAAGCATTTTGGGGGAGTTTCTTTTACAACTATCAAACAATTCATACATTAATCATAATAATCAATTAAAGAGTTTAAATTACCCGTACCCGCGTCCGGCGGCGCCTCCCGATCCCGTCCACCGGTCGACGCATATAGGCGGTTCGATGGACCGCCAGAATCGGGGCCCGCCCGGCCTCTCCCATGCCGGCCGGGTGTCGCAGATGCCTCGCCCCGTCGGGCGCATAGCCACGGAGGGTGAAGACGAACCGCAACCGACTAACCGAGCTGCTCCCCCCGCACCGCCTTCCCGAGTGGACAATCCCTCATATAGCGCGTGCCCCGCCGCGCGGTGTGAAGCAAGCACCGTGGCACGACGACAATCCCCCCGAGTGGCGCTCCTACGAACGACATCGGGTGGGGGTGGCCTCAATCGGCTGGGGTCCGGGTCCACCGTCGATCCCGAAGCCCGGGAGAGCTCGACCTCGCCTCCGGATACCCCGCACCATCCGTTCCAACCAGAGAACCGCCGGGGCGACCGCGCCGGGCCGGGGAGTGGCATTCCGGGCCGCCGCCGCCGAGGTCGCTCGCTCGTGAATCCCCGTTGTATCCAACATCTAGCCCTCTCGCGTCCTCATCACAATCTTCGACGGATCGACTGCCGCAGTGTTTGCCCTCCACCCCCGGGCGTAAGCCCGTAACCCAAGCGATGTCCATATCGGCCGGGACGCCATCGCTACGCAAAATGTCAATCCGGGGGTCACTTGCCCAACCTCGACGCATATCGGTGTATCCGATCGGCTATATTCCGGCCACCAGGAACAGCACATTTGGTGCCGCAGAATTAAACTCACATATACTCGCGAACACTCGACCCTCTCGTCGTATATGTATCTATCAACCCCTCGCTCTTCAACTCCGGCAAAAGTGACGAAGAAAGCAAAGGTAAACTCGTCCCACGGGCCGGGGAGCACCTCACCCTTGGGATAATCCCCAAGACTCATACCGCTTAAGAGCGACATCCCGTAATCTATGTGCGCTAGCTCGCACGTACTCGCCTCCGAAGCCCGACTGTGCTCAACGAGCGCCGCATCCGCTCTGACAAAGTCACTGGGGTCCTCCTGCCAGACCCCAGTACTCGGAGGTCCGCATGTCGAAGTCACGAACTCGGATCGTCATGTCTATCATCATCACCTCGCGGCCGCGTCCCCGAACCCGACCTCGCCACCAACGTCGTTAAAACCGTACGGCCCTCTCGCGTCCTATCCTCTCGCCCCGGCCGGGGAGCGGAGGCACGGCGCCGACGCACGGCCGCCGAGGACCTACCTGGGCCCCCCCGGGTGGTGGAGTGGCCGAACCCTCCGAATGTAAAACAATACGTGTCTAGTCCGCGCACGAGCCCGTGTAACCCTCGCGCCCGACAGTCTCATCCGCTCGCCTTGCCCTTCCGGGCACTGCCGTTCTTCTGAGGCATCTCCGAAAACATAACAATTCGATCGTAAAGAGTCATCCTAATATACGCCTAACGCACGATCTAAGATTCAAAGAAAACAACACCTAGATCGTCCCGTAGCCTCGTTTATAGATGTGGTGCAACACCTACCGATAAACAAGACTACGAGACACGGTCTGTGGATACCCGAGGACGAACCGCTGCGATAATACTCCCACTGGCCACGACCCAACCCCGTGAAGCCGCGACTAGCCCTGCCCGAACGGGCGGCCACAACACACTTACATCGAGTAATCACCAACAGTTCTGCGCGTACACAAATATCAAATGTAACGAATTATCGCAAACACAAATACGGATATATCGGCTTCTGCAGTGATGTTCTCAAACTTATTTATTTATTTCCCGAGAAATTTTTGACGAGTTTCCTTTGTTTTTACGATCATCCAAAAATAACCACACGCGTAAAATACCAACGGGGCCACACGGGGCCATCAAAACATCATATATATATATACGCGCGGGCCGACAAGGCCGGCACGCAGCTGGGGGCCGCGAACACGTATCATACAAGTCCCGACCAAACCCATTGGGCACAACCCGCACACGTTATCCACGGACCTCTAAACGGAATGACGGAATCATATGACGGAACGGGGCCCCGCCGTGCCGAATAGACAAATATGTACAACGAAAAGTATATACCAAAATACGGACTACGAAAATAAAGGAGCAACTTAACGAGCGGAGAGGATGACCTAAGCTCGGCGGATCTGCAGAGTGGAGCGTCTGTGCCACGGGCATGAAACGCGACCCAAGAAAAGGGGTCGATGCGGAATATGTCTTGAGTATGCAAAGCGGGCAAAAGTAACATAGTCATAACCGAAACGGGGAGTGTGAAAAATGAGCGTACAACAATAAAATAATTAGGGCGAGTCAACATTATCCGTAAAGTCCAAGCCATAAAATAGCATATCACTTATAATATACATACATGTAAGATAATTTATGTGGCGACGTTAAGCAGCGGTCAATAATCCGCACACCCATATATTACATCGAGTATCCGGCGAACCCATATCACATATACACATACACATACCGCTGTATCCGGCGGCTAATAACCACATACCCCGCGGCCAGTATCGGCGGCTAATAATAAACATGCAACGGTCAAGTATCCAAATCGAAATAGCACACACATGCACGGCCAAGTATCCGGCATAACACACACAGGAGCAATTAAATAATTAGTCATCTTCCTAAAATCCGATGACCAAATGTATTTACTAACATCGGCAATGCAGAGATAAGTTTCGTATTTATCCGAATTAAGATAGCTAAAAAGATACAACCCTCCGAAATCGTTCGTATGTGTCAAAATGTATTATAAACCTAATGCAGAAGTTAAAATAATTATCTTATAATAGTCGGTGCAATGGTCAAAAGTCTTCTTTCCAAAATCACACAAACACACCAAACAAGGCGACCTAGATCTCTTGAGTGCGTGGCCCCACCTCGGTCAAGTCGAGGCGGCGGACATAAGTTACAAACATTAGGCTCCATATGTTAACTAGAAAAGTCTCATTTATCTTGATTCATTTGCAAAGTTAATATGTTTCACATTATTATATCCAAAGGTAGCATTATGATTCAATTAAGGTCAAATTAATAGTAACCAAAATCACACCGGATTCCTAGGAGCGTAATTATCCCAAGGTTCCGTTTTCGGCCTAGTAGTCTAGGACATGCCAAGAGAAAGAAAGGTAAGCCTTACATACCTGGTCGCTCCTGCTTTCTCTGCCAAAACTCAATTCCCGTTTCCTCCAAAATCAAGATTTGGTCACATTTACCAATTGTCACTTGTATTTTTAAGGCTAAAATTTGGAAGTAGTGCTTTGTTTATAGAAATTCACTTGACGACTTCCCTCATAAATATAACATCCCCGAGGATTCAATCCGTTAATTCAACAACATTACCAACCATTAACAATCACCAACAACAACATCCAATTCAAAACACATTCTAGCATCAATAACGCCTTTTCTACATAAGTTGTCAACATTCATAATCTTCAAGGTAATCACTTACATACAATTTAACATTATCATTTATTCATCCAAATACTAATCCGAACTCGTTCCAACGACATTTAAAAGCATTCTAATCAAATCACATGAACGTTCAAACAATCCAACAACTACTCCAATTGGCCGAGAACTACTCCAAACTTAATACAACATCCATAACACCTTTTTAACTTCCAAATTCATTCTTTTCATCAACAATCCACATATTTACAATGTCATTTCCATAAGTACAACATTTACATAAAAAGCACATTGTTGCCAAACGCCCAAATCATTCACAATCTTCAACTTAGTTCATAAAACTCTCATTTAAAGCATGACATTCATAACGACAATCAAACTAAAAAAATTATTACATTCATGTCATACATAATGACCCATTTTCGTCACACCACACACACACCATATTAATGATTCTCTATTTCAACACATTACAACAACCAAACATGCTAGAATAGAATTGTTCAACACTTCCAACACAACATACATATACACGGCCACACCTACACCACACGGCCTCACTTTCTACATACCATATTTCATGATTTTCATCCATTTTAGCATACTACAACATACACACATCATTCATAACACATAAAAACAAGCCTTAATTCTTACCTTCTTCTTCAACTTCCAACTTGCCTAAAGGTTGTCAAATGTTGAAAACGAATGGTCTATCGCCCCAAACAACAACTCCACGTCGATGAGGACCCTTCAATTAGTGGTTCTACTAGGATGAAATAATTTTGGAAGGAGAAATTTTTGGTCTTGAATTTTCATCTTTCCAAAATTCCTCTTAAGTCCCCATTTCTCCAAATTCCAATTTTGCCCTTAGCCTTTCTCGATATTTCCACAAGCCATTTTGTGAATTTCCACTTTTACCCCTAACCTTTCTTAATATTTCCGCATTAATACTTTCATATCCAACTCATGTAAGTTTAACAAGATCAATATGTGTAGCATTGCCCTTGTCGTCGCAAACGATTTCAAACTATCCGAATGTGCGAACTCATGGGATATAACAATGCGGATCATTTGCGTACTATCCTCAGAGTTCTTCAGACTCAAGAGTTATTTGCGAAATTTTTTCTAAGTGCGAGTTCGTCGAACTCGGTGGCATTTCTTGGGCACATTGTTTCAGCCTGATGAATTCGGCAGATAACCAAAAGATCGAGGCCGTAAAGACTTGGCTAAGGCCTCACAACTCCTACAAGAGTGTACGTAGCTTCGGGCTTAGTGTTATTACAGAGAGATTTGTTGAAGGTTTTTCTTCCATTTCGCCCCCACTTACCAAGTTGACTCGTAAATCGAAGAAGTTTCAATGGACGGATGTCAGAACGTAGTTTCCAAGAGCTAAAGGACGTATCGACTCGCGCGCTCCCGACACTTCCGAGGGATTGGAAGGGTATGTAGTTTATTGTGATGCTCGGCATTGGGTTAGGTCGTGTGTTACGCAAACATGGCAAAGTGATCGCATATGCTTTAAGGCAATTAAGAAAGCATGAAAAGAATTATCCAACCCATGATCTTGAATCACGCAGTGATCCATGCGTTAAAGATATGGAGGCATTATTTATATGGTGTTCATGTAGATATTTACACGTAGATCACAAAAGCCTCCAAAAGATATTTTCAAGCAAAAAGAGTTGAATTTAAGGCACGACGATGGTTAGAATTGTTAAAAGATTATGACGTTGATATCCTATATCACCCCGAAAGGCAAATGTGGTGGCCGACGCCCTTAGGCCGCATCTACGGGAAGCTTATGTGATGTGAAATTAGAGAAACGAGAAATGACTTGTGAGCTCCAGCAGCCTAGCTAGCCTAGGAGTCCGAGTAGTGGACTCGTGAGTAGGGGGAACTACCCTTCGAATTTAGCGATCTGCCGCTAGTAGTAGAAGTGAAGGAGCGACAATACGAAGATCCCATGCTAGTGCAGTACAGAGATACGCTCCCTCGAAAGAGGAGTCATCATTTGAGATTACAGGAGACGGAGTTCTCCGATGCTCGAGGTGTTATGTGTTCCGAATGTGGCGGATCGCGCCACCAAATATTGAGAGAAGCTCATTGTTCCCGTTATTCTATCCACCCCGAGCGACAAAGATGTATAATGATCTTAAATCCATGTATTGGTGGAATGGGATGAAGAAAGATATAAACTTTGTAGCTCAATGTCCCAATTGTCAACAAGTGAAAATAGAGCACCAAAAGTCGGTGGATTGTTACAGTTATAGAAATTCCAACTTGGAAATGGGAAGTGATTAACATGGACTTTATCACTGTGTTTACCCTGTTCTCGGCGTAAGTATGATTCCATATGGGTGATTGTGGATAGACTCACCAAGTCACCATTTCTTGCCGACGAACGACGTATGTAGCAGAGATTATGCAAAGCTCTATGTTAAAGAGATAGTGCGACTTCATGGTGTTCCAAGATCTATTATCTCCGATAGAGGTACTCGCTTTTCGGCAAATTTCGGAAGTCCTTCCAAGAGGGCTTAGGGACTCAAGTAAGCCTTAGCACGGCATTTCATCCAATGTGACCGATGGACAAGCCGAACGTACCATCCGTACTCTCGAGGATATATTTGCGAGCATGTATGATAGATTTTGAGGAAATTGGGATGATCATTTGCCGCTCATTGAATTTGCTTATAATAATAGCTATCATTCTAGCATTCAAATGGCACCGTATGAAGCCTTATACGGGCGAAAGTGTAGATCCCCGATTGGGTGGTTTGAGACAGCAGAGGCTAAATTGATAGGACTGAATCTGGTCCAACAAGCCATAGAGAAAGTCAAGCTTATACGAGATCGATTAGCAGCCCAAAGTCGTCAAAAATCCTATGCGGATAATCGTCGAAGGGACCTAGAGTTCCAAGTCAAAGATTGGGTGTTCTTGAAAGTGTCGCCGATGAAAGGCGTTATGAGGTTTGGCAAAAAGGGGAAGCTTAGTCCCCGGTATTGGCCTTATGAAATTGTGCGCAAAGTAGGCCAAGTAGCTTACGAATTAGATTTACCTCCCGATTTGGAGTCGGGCCATCCAGTGTTCCATGTCTCGATGTCGCGTAAAATGTATTGGAGATCCTACTAGGATCGTTCCATTAAATGATGTTCAAGTAACGAGTAAAAGTTAGCTTATGATGAAAAACCCATTGCCATACTAGATAGGCAAGTACGGAGGCTTAGAAACAAAAAAGTGGCCTCAGTTAAAGTTTTGTGGAGAAATAATAATCGAGAAGAAATGACATGGGAAGCGGAAGAGAGCATGAAATCCAAATATCCGCACCTATTTCAGCCCCCTAAGAGTACAAGATGAGACGTCAATATCATAAGGTATGTACGCTTTCCTTTTATGTATTTGGGTCGTGTGTGGCCAAATTATATTGCTATTATGTTATGGCCCTGTGTGGCATTGATATTATGGGTTGTTGTGACAGGGCGGTAGTGCCATATTATAGGGGAAACTCTGGCGAAATTTTTATAAAATCCCCGAGTGCTTAACATTCGAGGACGAATGTTCCTAAGAGGGAGAGAATGTTACACCTCGGAAAAAAAAATTTCCGTTGATGCACAGTGAGTAGGCTAAAGAGAAATATGAAGTATACGATGTTTCAATAAATAAGGCATAGCAATTGATGATTCTAAATGAGATTCGAAAGACATTCGATGTTAGATAAGAAAGTTGCCAAGAAAAGGCTATGTAAGCGATAAGTTCGGAAAAGCTTTATGAGTAGTAAGTCGATGACAACTTAATGATGTGTTGGGGAAGAGTTATGACGCCCTTAGGTTGCTAAGGAAGTGATAAACAAGTGCTAAGAAGGTTCCATAAGGATTGGAGATCAAACGAGACGACGGATCAAACTTGGTGGAACCGTGAGTTCCACGGCCGTATCCACGGCCAGCATTGCATTCCACGGACCGTGGATGGGTCCGTGGAACCGCCGCCAGAGAGAGCAGCTGGCTGGTCGTGAACCACGACCAGCTCCACGGACAAGACTCTTGGTTCCACGGACCGTGAACAAGCGGAACACCCGACGGGCTGAAATGTTTTAAGTGTTTAAATGAGTTCCCAACTTCATTATTTCATTTCCAACCTCTCTCTACTTCTCTCTAAGACCTCTAGGGTTCCATGTATGTTTCATGAACAAGGAATCAAAGGAAATAAAGGGTGATTATCATCAAACCAAGTGAATCAAAGTAAGGGAAACCATTAAAGTTCATCAAAAGCAAGAAATCCAAGTGAAGGAAAATCTAGGGTTTGGCTCAAGTGAGGTTCATGCAACCAAGGTTCAATCCTACACCATCCAAGGTGAGTTTTATGATGTTTCCATGTTATATAAAGTGTTGGGAAGATGAAACACTCGAATTACGAAAGAAAATAAGTAATGGGTCATGAATGTGTGAATAGTAGCACTTTTGAGTAAACGTTTGGAACGAGTTATGATTCTTGATGCTTCATGAATATAATCATGTTATAAATGATATTGAGAGTATGGAAATCGACATTGTATATGAATGAACGTATTGACGAGTTATGGCTATGGATATGGATAAAGTGAAAAGAATTGTGAAGTAAGAGTAATGTAGATGACTAGAAGCTATTATGATGATAATATGAATGTTATTATTGATGTTGGGAGTTGATATGTAATACGAGGAAAAGTCGTATAAATAAAGGAGATGCTGTCCGATTTTCTCTAGAATTAGTCATGAATGCTAATGCTATCCATCATCTAATACGAGTATGCACTTCAATGAAGGTAGAACGTGAGCTTTGAAGAAGAACGCTCAAGCGATAGAATAGTTACACGACGAGGTATGTAAGGCTAACCCTTCTTTCATAAGGCATGGTTCTTGGGCCAATTGTTCATCTCTTATGAGTTCATGATACTTTCTAATGATCTTAGCTCGAGAAGCTATTAAGCCAATGATGCCCGAAGGATACGATTGTACTAAGTTTCTTATACGACGAGTAATGCTCTAAGGATAGAATGTATAAATGACAATAGTAAAGAGGGTAAGAGATAGATATGAACTAGTATGTATGTGTGCCTATGAGAGGCTATTGTGAACCCCGAGCTTACATGGCCGGGTAGAATATGATAAGTATGTATATGTATATGTATGTATGCCCACACGAGAGGCTATTGTGAACCCCGAGCTTATATGGCCGGGTAGAATATAGTAAACATGTATATCCTTATATAACGACGCGCGCGCACCACCGGCAGCTTGGGTACGAATAACAATAATAACCCCGAGCCTTGTAGGGCCGTGCACTGAGCCTTGGTAGGGCCGGGTACGTAAAACCTCGAACCTTCGTGGTCGGGTAGGCTATATAAATACTATATGTATGACATCTATATGAGTACGATTATGCTATGTATATTACATCTTTATGAGTACGACTATGTTAAGATTATGTAAGTGCCAAGTAAGGGCTATAAATACGCAATGTATATGATATGAGCATGAATATGAAAGGAGACATGAATACGAACATGAAAGTAGATACAGAAAGGTAAATGAGCAAGAATACAAATGTATGCACACGAGTATGAAATAGAAATGGAACGTCCCTATGGAAAGCAGGTAAGTGCCATGATGATGATGCTATTATCTCCCAGCTGTATTATTTCAGATGTTATCCTTTATGCTTCCATATTGATATTGATCATGCTTTACATACTCAGTACATTCTTCGTACTGACGTCCTTTTGTTTGTGGACGCTGCGTCATGCCCGCAGGTGGCCAGGGGAGACAGTATTTGATCCATAGCCGTACTATCTCGTGACTACATATAGCGCAGCTCCATTTCATTCGTGAGCCGTAGCTTTTGGTATATATATTCTTTTGTGTATATATTCATGGGCACGGCGGGGTCCTGTCCCGCCCATATGACATGATATGATGTACCCTTCTTAGAGGCTCGTAGACATTGTGTATATGGTTAGATATGTTCGGCCTTGTCGGCCTATATTTTGGGATGTTATTTTGTTCGCCTTGTCGGCGCATGTATCCTTATACGGGTATAGATGTTGTTGATGATATAAATATGTTATTGCCTGATGAGATTAGAATGATGACGAACGAAAAGTATGATGTAATGATGTGGCTCACCTAGAATGTGAAGTATAAGTATGAAAAAGGGGTGCCCGGGTGGGCTAGCACCGGGTGCTCGTCGCGGCCCTCAAGTCGGGTCGTGACAAGGACGGGATGACTATCGCTCGCGGTCTGTGCCCACGCCCAAACTCCGGAGGAGCAAACATCAAGAACGGAGGGGCGAGCGTGATTCGGATAGGGGCTCGGTGAAGGTGCTAGGATCTTTTGGGGCCGAAGTGAACATAGAGGTGGAGAGGCACCGCAAAGATCGAGTATTCGAACCGATCGCAGTGCCCGAGCATCGTGGTCCCAGCATGAGGCCGAGTCGAATAGGACAGGCCACCCCACCGCGATGCACTCGCGTGGTAAGCTACGATGCGGGCAAGCTACCTTGACACAGGCGCTTGTTTTGTCTGTGGTCAGACTGACCACTTGATGCGTGACGCCACGGAGATCCGGAGAGACCGCATCACCCGCCGGATTCGCCATTGGTTCGTCGTCGACCGCGCGCCCCCGGACGTACGTCCCGTGCCCCACCGGTCGTGGTCGAGGGCAGCAGGGGGAGCACTTAGCACCTGACGGGTCCCTCGAACCGCATATTTGCATTGACGAGACAACAGGATCCTGAGCCCTCCTAGACGCAACACGTGTACCCCATCGCATTCCCTTATAAAGTACATATGTGATTGATCTAAACTCTATACCATCATGTGTCATTCTTTATATCGCTAATGAGAATCTAGAAATCCTGGACGAAAGATAGTTATACGCATAGACGAGAAATGAGTATTAAGGGCCCAGAGGGCTAAAATGGTAATTAAGAGAAAAGTACGTTCCGAAGGCGTGTCGAAAGTGACTAGTACTCTAATCTGCCCTGGATTACGTGACAAAGCCCGTGCGGGGGAGTGGATGCGTATATATTAGCATTAAGATACCGGATACGTTAACGTTTCGTGGTTAAGCGTGGCCGGAATGGGAGCAATTCCATGATGGGTGACCACCGGGAAGTATCCCAAAAAAAAATTTCATAAGTATAGAGATAGAGGACAAATGTGAAGTTAGGGTAGCCTAGATGATATTAGAGTATATGGGATGACTGGAGACGCAATAGAGGTTGCGTAGACTGAGTTGGACTGGGCTGGTGGAAAGGGAACAAGTATAGTACAGCCTTAGAATCAGGGTAGGCTTGAATAGTGGTTGGAAATGTTGCGAATGAGAGGGTAACAAGAATTTGGGATATGTTGGCATATCGAGCGACTATAGAAAAAGGCGTAAAACAAGTTGACGACGGGTACAGTACGACGCAAATATGGAGAACAACCAAGGAAGATAACCGAAAAAGATCAGTAGAGATATAAAAGGGACAACTAAGACGGCGTCCTATGAAGTATGGTATAACGAGAAAGTACAAGTCTACCAAGCATCTGAACGGACGTGTCAAGTGATTGTGTACGACAACCGTAAAGGAAACCTCCCCGAAGTGTAGTAACCCTATAGTAAGCGATTCGACATTCGAGGACGAATGTTCTAAAGGGGGGGAGGATGTTACATCCCGCATTTTGTACCCTCGGGTGAGCCAAGGCGGGTGACACAAGTTGCTTATGGAAAATGTTAAAGTTGGAATATTAAGAAAGGCCAGGGGTAAAAAGGTAAATTCGCAATACGACCCATGGAAATATGGAGAAAGGCTAGTAAATTTGGAACTAAGGAAAATATTTTTCATGAAATAAGAGAAATATGCTAGAATTTTCAAGAAAGAGGGCCACTTGGCCGTGGGCCCCACCTTCAAAATGTGGCCAAATAAAATCAAGCCAAGCTAGGGGCAATATGCTTAATTCCATTGGAAGGGACTATATATATATAGGGAAAGATGATTAATTCATCTTAATTCCCTAGAGTTTTCAAGAAAAAAAGAAGAACAAGAAAAGAAGGAGAAAAACTCCAAGGCCATTCGCCAAGAGCAATTTCAAGAAAAAGTTGGCAAAATTTCTTCAAAATTTCTTTCCTACTAATTGAGGGGTCTCTAGCAAGTCGAGTGTTCATTGGAACAAGAAAGATTCATATTCTTGCAACTTGGAAGCTTTAGTCAAGTGAAGTGGTTAGAGGAGGAAGGTAAGAATTCATTTCCTTTTTATATGTTATGGATGTTGTGCATGTTGTAGTATACAAAAAGAAGTGAAATTCATGAGAAATATGAAAAAGGAGGTGGTGGCCGTGCATGTATATACATGTGTGTGTGTGTGGAAATTATGTGACAATTATTTTATTTAGTGTTTGGTTGCTATCGCTATGGAGGCTATGTTAATAATGAAAGTTGAATGATTTTGGAGAAGTTGTAGTCATGTGTGCATGGAAATGGATGAAACTCATGTGTTGGAAGTATGTGTGTGTGTGGCCGTGACTTGCAAGAAGCAAGCCGTGTGGGTGTGTTGTGTTGTATTGTGTTATGTGGTGTGTTGGTTGTTGTTGTAATGAATGGAAAATATAGAAATTCATGAAAAGTATGCTTAAGGGGTGTGTTGGCCGAATGGTAGGTTATGCTGCTAGGGTGTGGTGAATTGATTTTATTTATGATGGCAATTGTTGTTATGGTAGGTTTTATGATGTTAGAATAAAGATTTAATGATTCGAGGAATGAAAATTGGATTGTTGTGATTGAATTTGAAAGAAGGAAAAAAAATGTTGTTGTTGTTGCATAAATTGGAAGATGTGGGTAAGTAGTATGTTGATGGTATTGTTGGAATATTATGTGAATTATATTGTATTGAGTTATATTGAATTGTATGGAATTGAATTGAATTGCATTGAAAAGAATTGAATTGAGTTGAATTGAATATAAGTAGTTGTTGGTATTGCTGGTTGATAGTTTGGCCGGTTTGAATTCCTGATTGTTGTTGAGTAAAAATTGGCCAAGTTGAACTTGGTGGAATGGAATATTTACGAGGGAGGTGTCGCCAAAATTTGGTAGCCAAGTGTTATTTTAAGAATTCAATTTAAAGGCACTAATCATGTTTGGTAAACATGACCAATTTGTAGATTCTCGCTAACTAGGGCTTGAGTTTGGAGACGTGAACGACGCGTAAAAGGTATGTGAAGCCTACCTCTCCTTCATTTGGCATGTCCTAGTTAGCATAAGTTGAAATCAAGACCTCGAAAAGTCCTACCCCTCGAAACGACACCTAAATTTATTCACTATTCATTCAATAAAATTGAATCCACAAACTTGTGCTTTAAAGAAAGAAGTGTTCAAACGTCAGAAACCTTTGAAATGAGGTTGAAATGCCTTGAAACCTTCGTGAATGACCCAATGGTACATGATGACCGTGGTTTTTATGTTCGTCACCCGAGTCTCGATAAACGTGCATATCGGTTTCCATTACTTCTCTCATAGGAACTTTATAATCTTATTTTATGTTTCCTTATGGTGTTGCTATTCATTGATGGCCTCGCCTTATAATGATTGTTCCTTCAAGGTGAGACGAAACGACCGTGGTTATTTCATAAGGTAGTCGGGGGCTACCGACCTTACGTCACCCCGACAGACACATGACTTTCTTTGGGTTCTTATGCATGCTGCTTATATGATATGTATATGACATGTATATGATATGTATATGAAAATGGGGAATTTTGGGGAATGGATACATGTTGCGCTTTATACGCATTGCCACCGGGTCGGGTACCGGCATAATTCCATCCCGACGCGGGACACATGTGGGCGAGCCGACGTATTTCGGCGACATGACTTGTTATTTTCATACGTATATGACACGAAATGTTTTGAATAAAAGTATATAATAAGCAAGCATGACATCCTCCTGAAAGGAACTTACAGGTACAGATTATCCTTTTATCTCGTTATATGATCTTTGGTCTCACATGTTGTTATTGCTCACATGTTACATGCTCCATCATATTATTTTCATGGCTTACATACTGGGTAATATTTGTTATATCCCGCATTTTTAGGCAATCGGATAATTCAAGACAATCGCGGGAAGACAAGGCCACATTTTATTTTGTTTGGCATATACGTAGCCGCTTGTGAAAATTTAGAAGTGGAATTAATGAGGAAGGTCAAGGTACATAAAGGAAATTTAATATGACACTGTGGGATTATGGAAGAAAGACGCAGTGTGGCAAAGTTGGAAGTTGGAAAATTTGTTTTCATGAATTACAAGAACTAGCCCAAAAATATAAGGGGTTTCGAATATTTTGTTAGAAAAATTTAGCCCAAACTGCCATATGTACGGGCTAGGCCCAAAATTAATTCATGCATGGTATTAAATAAGATGACCAAGTCATCTCTATCATAACAATTTCTAGAATTTTCAAGAGAAGAAGAACAAAACAAGAAAGGAGAAAATCTTAGAGGCCATTCGCCAAGAGAAAATTCAAGAAAAATTGACAAAAATTTCTTTAAAAAATCATTTCCTACCAATCCAAGGGTCCCTAGCAAGGTGGGGAGGTTTTTCGGCAAGAGAACACCTGCATTTCTATAAGTTGGAATCCTACCAAGTGAAGAATTGGAAGAAAAGTAGGTTTTGACTTTTCTGATGTTATGGATTATTTTGCATGTAGTGTGTAAGAAAAATGATGAAATTCATGGAAGAGAAAAAAAGGGTGTATTGGG
>NW_026717774.1:0-14727 GCF_029784015.1 Lycium ferocissimum | reverse complement strand
AGGCGGGGCCCCCTGAAGGTCTTAAATTTTCCCTTTTTTTTCAAAGGTCGGGTTTGGGAATGAAGGAAACTGGTTCTTTTTTTATCATTTAAAATGAATTCCTTGCCCCTTTGGGCCCCTTTTGTGTTGCCCCCAATTAAATGTTGACCTGAAATTGTGTGGGCCAATCTCCCCATTGCGGCTAGCCATGGAATTTTTGTGGATGATTTCGAACTTCCAATTTTATCACTTTTGGTCCCAAATTCTCCTAATTGTTCCATACCAACAAATTCATGCACAACTTATATCTCAAAATAAAATCGAAAGTCAAAAATCCCGACTTTGCATCCCGAAATAGTTTTGTCCTTAATTTATCATAATTAAATCCAGATTATTCCAATGTACAAAAATACGGGTTCTAACATTTATGGTCCACCCAGAAATGTTTATGAGAGGTATGTTTAGAAGTGCTTGGTGTGTTAGCTCGGTGCCGTCATGGCCTACGGTTGGGTCATGACAAAATAATATCGGAAGCGATTCGTCCTAGGGTGTGTCTATGAGCCATGTCCAGTAGAGTCTTGTTTATGGGTGTGAAGCATGCCACACTTATAAACAAGAGGCTGTAGGGCATTTAGGAATGATTGACCTTTCTTTCTCATCTTAGATCGTGCCAGTGAGCTAAATTATAGGATGTGATGTCCCTAATTTTAACCCTAAATGTTTTGATTATGGATAAGAAGTCGATTATGCCGCTATGTAATAATTGATGAGAATTGAAGTTGCTACTACGAAAGGTATGTTTCCTGTCTTATTGATATTGATAGACTTTGATATGAGAACCTCAAGTAAATGTTATAGGTATTGTGATCACCCTGTGAGGCATTGGATGTGTTTTCTGGGCTGTGTGCATGAATGAGGCAGTAAGAAGTATAGAGGAAACTCTGCCGAGATTTTTACAAATTGAATTGTTTGAATGTCTAGGCTATAGAGAAAGGATGAAGGGAAAATGTGACAATCGGATGTTTGGTAAGTCATGATTGAATGAACCATTATGAGACGCTTTCAAAGAGAAGTTTTAGAATGATTTTAATTTAAGGAAAGAACCCTGGAGGGGAAAAATGATTAGTAATTAAAGGAGTTAGAATGAGTGCATTCGAGATTTTAGAGAATTAAGATTTATTGAGGATATAGGGAAAGTTGACATTAAGAATTCAAATGCAATATTATGATTTATAGATTGGTGAGTAAGAGATAACGAAAAGATATTGATATGGGAAAGGATGTTAACGAGTAGGGGAAAGTTTTACAGTAGAAGTTTATACATACATAAGACCAGGACGGGTTGATGATAGGCACGCATACTCATTTTATCGGACTTTCCTATATGATGTGAGTTTACATTGGGATTCGAAGTCGCATCATTCGGCTCCCGATGGGGTTTCGAGTATTTGATAGTTAGTACTATTTTGAGAATCATTATGGCTAAGTTACTTCGGGTATTAATGATGACCCTGAACTCAAGAATGAGAAATGGATAGGTAAGTTGGAATGTAATTATGATTGTCTTCTAGATTGCTTATATAACTTCTAAATGTGATGTTGCGTGGCCGACGAGGGAAGTAGAGATTGTTTCAACCTTAGGAATATGTGGTGTATTTCTAGCTAATCCATGTAAGAAGGATTCACCTCAATTTTTTTAGACGGGTGTTGTGAAGGTTATTTGACGATAGAGAAATTAGATGCGATGTCGGCTTGTGTAAAGGAAAGAAGTAGGTGTACAAGTGAAGATAAAATATTGCAAGGATGGATTCGGTTGCTACGAAAAAAGTAAGGATGTGTGGTTGATTATTTTTTAGACAAAGAGTGGGGTACAAGTATGAGTAAATATTTTTAAGTAAAGTTATATCACCGGGACTCACAGTTAGGGCGTAGAAAGATATGCTACGAAGACCTACAGATTTAGACATACGAAAAAAGAATATGAGAAACCAGAATGGCCCGAGGGAAATTAGGAGCATATGAGCGTTACAATTAGAATTCTCTAACTGGCTGGGCAAAAAGAGAGGGGAGATGTATTAAAGCCACAGATTCCGGACGAAATCAAATTTCAACGGGATATCTCGCAAGAAAAGGTGTTGAAAAGATATAAAAAGATAAGTCACGAGTGGCTACATCGAGTATTCTGCATACCCTTATGGTTGATGTTACGACATGTTAAAAGTATTGATTGTGTTGTATGTCAAAATTGAGGTAGCAAGCGCTACAGAGAGAATTAGGATTGGGTTTTCTCGGGAATCAAAGTCAGATGGCGGTAACGCGACCAAATGTGTAAGCACGAGCATTAGGAAAAAGAAGGTTATGATATCGTAAAATGAAGGGGAGAGAAACTTGGACAAGGAAAACGTATACCTATTGAGGAACAGGTAAACAGATAACGAGGGAATTTTAAACTCCTGAGATTTAACTAAGAGAATGGATGTGAACCCATGATTGGTACGCCTATTTAAGAAAGAAAGTACCTCAAGAAGAGATTTTCAGCATCAAAAGGGATTCACACTCATAACGGAACACTCCAAGGTTTCCTAACCTAAGAGTAAAGGATGACTAATGGAAACAGACATTTTATGGGTAAAGGAAAACAAAAGAAACTATGAGGACTGAAGGAAGGAGGAGGTGTCAATGAAATGGTTAAAGGGAATTATGTGGCCACCGACAACAAGGAGAAGGTTAGTGAGTCAGTAGACTTGCCCAAAGGAAAACAAATTTAAATTATAAGACAATGGTGAAAGATACAAAGATGCGATCATGAAGAAAATTGAGAAAATTAGATATATATATATATATATATATGTGTGTGTGTGTGTGTGTGTGTGTGTGTGTGTGTGTGTGTGCAAGTAGTATCATAAAGGAAGATGAAGTGTTACACCCCGAAAAATTTTGCGCTACCTAGGCCTAGAATGCTTAGTAAGCCCGAACAAGAGTAAAGTCATGCGAGGATTAAGGAGAAAGGTTATATTATAAGAGTGAATAATGTCATATATATGATATGTGGAGACCATATAGGGTGCATTGGTTCATATGGCACTTGATAAAAAACCCTCATTGCTGCACGCTAAGTGGGGCTCACACGTTGGAGTTTTATAAAGAGACATATGAGTAGTACATGGAAAGTTGATCAAGTCATAAGAATGACCCATAAGCCAAATATGGGCATAAGCTCTCCAAAAGGACGATTTAAGGAAACATTTTTGGATGATCTGCATTGGAGGGGCCAAAATGCCATTATAAGTTTGGAATTTGGAAATACACCAAGAATGAAAGTTGTAGATAATTAAATTAGCTTTCCAACCATAGGTCGTGGGCCCTCACACAATATCAGTATCAAGGGTTATGACCTTTTTACTGAACAAAGGTGCAGGCAGAAAAAATAAGCCAGCGCGAACGCGCTGAAGGAAATATATGTCGGTCCAGGCAGAACCTGGACCGTTCTATAAAAGGGGGAGACCCCCTATTTTTCAACCAAACACACCCAAAACCTTCCCAAACCTTCCAGACTATTCCCCAACTTTCCATCATCAACTTTTTAGCCCGAAACCAAGTATAATTCCCAAGTCCCGGTCCGGACGGCGTATAGTTGCAACTACAAAATTGTGTATTAATGTGTTGTGGCTTAAGTTCAAGGTGGTGGAGTGAAGATATAGCATTATTATCAAGTATAAAGGTATGAATCTCTTGTTATTAACGTTAATCTTGGTTTAATTACGGAGGAGGAGTCATTAAATTGTTGTAAAGTAATTTTGTTGGTGGAAATATGGGACAAACACCATATGGGCTGTTCTATGGAATGATTTGATATGGTAAATGATGTTATTAATGTTGGTATTGTTATTGTTGTTGTTGGTTGTTGAATTGAGAATTCGGGCTAGAGATATAAACAGGGAGATCTTTGATTTTCGGCGGTATAGAATAGTTTGATTTGAAACTTGGAATAACTGTGCGATAAAGAGGCTAACGTTAGTGTAAATCCTCTTAAATGTAGACTTACGAGCTCGGACGCATAAGCGTAGCCAATAGGAGGTGTCACGACACAACCCCGTAGGCCGTGACTAGTGCCCGAGCTGGGCACCCATACGAACCTGTTAACCACAATCAGCGTATAAACAGATTTTACATCTACTAAAGTCAGACATCAGACCCTAGCTGGCATAACCAGATCTTATACATACAAAGAAGTGAACCGTCGCCCCCAAAATCTGTCACAAATACATATATACATAACGCTGTCAGCAAATGATATCACATATAAGTCAGCAAGGCTATCAGAATACGGGGGGACATCCAAAACACAAATCACACGATACATGACCGAACGACTACCCATACCCACACGTATATGTCTACGGACCTCTAAGAGTAATAACGAGAATCACGTGACGGGACGGGGCCCCGCGTGCCCATGAACAGACATACACATATGCATCGGAAGAGTACGTACCCAACCATAGTGCTCGGTTCAAGGGAGCGCTCCAAGACAAATGAATAGGAACCTAAGCCGGTGGATCATCCAAACAAGTATCTCGTACTGCGCGCGCAAGACGCGGCCCCGAAGGAAGGGGTCAAGATGCGGAATATGTGCGAGTATGCAAAGCGAGAAAAATAGTAAAATGATCATAATCGAGGAACAAGAGATACAGAAAGTAAATGCAATTTCCAAAATACCAAAATGCTTACTCATTAAAACACAACTCATGCATGGGCTCTTAGAATATGGTCGCCCGCCCGTAATTGGCGCCATAACACATCATACTCCGGAAGGTTTCAAATCTCCGTAACCCGACATATCACATAACACATCATAATGCCATAACACATCATAACACCAGAATATACACGGCACCCGGCCCTCTAGTGAGGGGCTCGGCGAACCGGACACATCATACTCCGGAATATAACATAGTGCGCACAAAAACATAACCGGCCCGGGACTCGGTGAAAGATGTAACAACCATATGCACGAGCAGAGTCGTGAGGAGACAAATGCAATTTAAAAACATTTTCAAAAACTCCATAGAATAATCAAACGAATTATCATTTAAAACTAAGAGGATATTCAAATCAAGTTTTCCCCGAATGTCACCCGGGAACATATCAAATAGAACTTTAGGACCCATAGATACGCATCAAACCATACGAAATAACTTATGGAAATTGGGGCATAATCGTCATTACAAACTTGATAGAGAAGTAAGTAATCGACGCTCGAGAGTTAAGACGATAGTCATGCTAAATCTCCTCAAAAGTCGTTAGCATTACACAAAGGAAAGTCTCGGGGCCCACGGACGAGTATCAAACCGATCCGGGTCCATCTTTGAAAGTTGGAGACCTTATTCGTTATAGAATCTCCTACGAACGTTTCGAAGCGATCCGAGCTCGTCTATGAAAGTTACGGTCGTTCGTAGTTATAGGATCCTTTAAAAACAACAATATTTATGCAACATTTGAAATACAACAGTACAAAAGACTTAAAAACCATAATTTGATCATAGTAAGAACGTTAACATCAAGAAGTGAATAAGAATCGTATACGTGCTCGGATCTTAAGAATGGAGCTACCCCGAGACTCATATCATAACCTAATTACAACTAAGAGATGCCAAAAGAAAGAAATGTAAGCTTCACATACCTCATCCGCTTGCTAAGCTAATCCGAATTTGAGTCTCGGCTTCCCAAAATCTACAACAACATCATTAGATACCAAACATTAGCCATAGGCACTTCGGAATTCAATTCTAGGCTAGCACTTTATTTACAGAAATTTGGGCAGCATTTCCCCTGTAAATTCAACAACCCCGAGAATTCAACTCGGCCAAATCTTCAACAACAATACCAACAACCATACTAACAACATCAACAACTAATTCAAAATGCATTCTAACATCAATAACTCTTTTCTACATAATTCGACAACATTCCATTTACGTTCAAATTAGCCACATACAATCAAACTAACACCAATGCACACACGTTCAAGTACTAATCCGAAATTATTCAAACGAGATTCAAGAATGCTTCAAACAATCCGCACAACATTCAAAACGACTCAACCAACATACCACAAACCCGAAACCTTCCAATTGCCATAGGGACAACAACAACACATTTCTTTCTTCCAAATTCATAACCTACACCAACAACCTACACTTTAACAACATTAACCTCAATAATACAAGAAACTATGATAAAATCACATTAAAGTGCCAAACGTCCCACATCAACTACAACTTCAACTTAGATCATTAAATCCTTATTATCAACATAGAATTCACTACGACAACAATCAACATACTAAATAGAATTGATCCATTCTTTGTCATACAATATGACCTATTTTCGGCCATCACCATACACACACATATGGATGATTCTCATCCATTTCCTTACACTACAACAACCAAACATGCTAGCTAGGATTAATTCATCACTTCAACACCACATCACATGTACACGGCTATACACCATGCACACGGCCTCAACTTCAACATGCCATATTTCATGAATTTCATCCATTTTTACATATTACAACACACATAAACCATCCATAACATGTGAAAACAAGATTAAACCTTACCTTTCTTCTTAACTTCACAACTTAACTAAGGTTGGCAAAGGATGAAAACGAGCGGTTTGTCGACTCAAACAACAACTCCACGTTAACAAGGACCTTTCAATTAGTGGGTTTGCTAGAAGAAAATAATTTTTTTGTTGGCTATTTCTTGGTCTTGAATTTTTTGCACCATGGCCGAATATGGCCTTCTTGTTCTTTCTCCAATCTTCTTGATTTTTCTCTAAGTATGGAAGATGTAAAAGATGAATTATTAGTCATCTTTTATTACACATAATAACCATCCATATGGCCCTTGGCCCACTCCAAGGTGGCCGGCCACATGGCCCCCTTTTTTTTTTTTTTTTTTTTTTTTTTTCCTTTTTCATGAACTAATTTCTTTCCAAAAATAACTTTTGACCCCAAATTTTCTTTAATATTTCATGCCAATAAAATCATAAGCAATTTACTCCTTAAAACAAAATCAAAGGTCAAAATTCTCAACCTCGTATCCCGGAATAGTCTTGTCCTTAACTTTTCATGGTTAACTCGGATTATCTCGATGTACAAAATACGGGATATAACATCCTCCCCCCCTTTAGAAAATTCGTCCTCGAATGTTAAACTAGTCTTACAGGGTCTTATAAGTATTTCGGGGGAGTTTCTTTTATAACCGTCACGCACAGTTCATTAATCAGTCAACATAACCCATCCGGAAATTTGGATTACCTGAAGACATAGGATATAAGTAGGAATACGTATTCTTCATCTCCTCCCTAATATTGTTCCGCCACAATACCTTAACGAAAGTTATGTTATTAGTGCGCAATCTTCTCACTGACGATCCAGCATGGATATAGGCTGTTCCTCGCAGGCTAATTCCTCTGTCACCTGGATGTCATCTAGAGAAAGTACTCTAAAAGGATCGCTTACGTATTTGCGAAACATTGACACGTGGAAGACTGGATGCGCTGCTCCCAGTTCAGATGGTAGACCTAATTCATAGGCAACCTTGCCTACTTTACAGACGATCTGACGAATTCTAATATACCTTGGACTGAGCTTCCTTGGCTTGCCGACTACCATAACACCTTTCCTGGGTGGCATTCTGAAAAATACTCAATCGTTAATTTGGAGCTCAAAGTATCGACCTGGAACTCTAAGTGTCGACGTCGACTATCTGCATATGACTTCTGCCAACTCTGAGCTGTTAATGACCGTTCTCGAATGAGTTTCACGTTGTCAACTACTTGCTGAATCATATCTGGCCCAATTAACTTAGTTTCGCCAACATCGAATCAACCAATAGGTGACCTGCACTATCTGCCATACAAAGCCTCATACCGCTATCTGGACGCTAGAATAGTAGCTATTATTATAGGCAAACTTTATAAGTGGCAGATAATCATCCCAGCTGCCTCTGAAATCAATAACACAGGCCTGCAACATATCTTCTAGCGTCTGAATAGTACGCGCGGTCTGTCCGCCAGTCTGAAGGTGACATACCGTACTAAGACTTACTTGCTGCTCAATGGTTAGCGTCATTAGTCCTTACATCCTTGTCACCCTTTACCTTTACACTCCGAGTGCTTACCCAACATGACTTTGTTGTTAGTACGTATTATGGTTATGTCCTTCAAACTATTCCTCCTAGTTCCTCCCTAGGGCTACTTATCCAAAGTATGTATATACGAAATGGTTTTGCACCCTTCGCTATCCTTCACAGTACAACTACACTTATGGTAACTCATAATTCGAGTTTAAACTAAATCCTTGGGCTCTTGCCACAACTATTCCTTTAGTTTTCTGCTACAACTGTTTCTTTAACCTTTATCCCTCAAATCTTACCATACAACTCAAAAGCATAGGGCTACGAAAAGTCTTACTCCTTTACGATTCTCTCATAACACAGGTACACGTGTCTTCGATTTCCTTGTATTGGCAATCATTTCGAACTCGGCTCCCGGTGAGTCGATTTCCTTTTCTAGCTCCAGAACGCCATAATCTCCTTCAAGTTCGATATGTTCTCCCCCCCTTTATTAGGGAGGTCCTAATACACCTATAATAATTTTTTTTTATATCCGCCATCCTCGGCACTTATCTTTCGGGAGTTGAAAATCTCTTAGAATCGTTGCGGGGCCCAATCATTCTTTCCTTTACTTCTCATTCTTCGTCGTGGTTATCATTCTTTTGTTCCACTTGTCGAAATCTGTTCTTCAACCTCACATATTCCTTTCTTATTCTATACTACCACACTTTATCCCTCTCACACGCCTAACCTCAAATTTTTATCCAAACAGTGTCGTGCTTACCCGTCGTCTCTTTTGGAGGCTTTACTTCTTCATGTTTTTGATTCTTTCGCTTTTTCCGACATTTTGGCCCCTTTATCTTCCATCTACTCACTTTATTTATTTTCCAAATATCATTGTATTAGAACTTCCCGAACTTAATCTGTAGTGAAAACAATATCAACTCGCCTCATAACATTTGTGCCATTTTATTTTCTTTCACTTGAACTTCATTACCCTGTCCGATTAATGCCTTCCAATATGTCACAACATCGATTGTCAGGATTCAATATAGCCATGTGTGGGATATCATATACACACGTATACATAATTGCTACCATCTTGTTTACAACATATCTCCAAACACTATTCAACAACTTACTCGCTTATAAAGCTGTAATGCACCTTCTTTCTTTTTCACTGGTTCAGTCTGCCTCGTCCTACACGACCTCTTAAGGTTCCTGCCCACTCTGTATACTCTGATTTCTCTTAGGCTACCCTAGCTTCCCATTTGGCTCTCCAATGTACGACTTTATAAGACTTTTAGTTTACTTCCCAGGGGGTCACCCATCCTAAAATTTCTCCCACTCCAGCACGCTTAACTTTGGGACTATGATGAAATACGATGAGCCAATGCTAGTATGATCGCGTCCACCTCACCGCATGACCTTCATCACCTAATCTGGAGTAAATTGAAGTCTTAACAGATTTCAAAACGTCCTCATAACACATCTCCCGCCGAATTAGAAAGGGTCTCTTATTCCAATCGGTAATTATTTAATACTCGTAGTTATTCCAAATTCTCAGTTAGGTGGCACTCATATTCCAACGACAAGTGTTCAAAGTCCTCTTGGAATGGTATCTTTGTCTCAACCTACACCATCTGTTCTTTTGATGAAATTATATTGCACCATCTGTTCCTTAAGCCTACCGTCTTTGTCGCTTAAAGATCCCATTATTTCCAAGCTGAAGTCGCGTGCACGCAGCACCCCTTTATGCTTTATGTCTTTTATCTTTACTGTGTACTCAACACAGGCTTCTAATTTACTCGAAAACACGCTTAGTTCGCCTCAATAATGATTTCATCTTATCACCATATCGTCGCACTACCCCTTTGACTTCATAACTATGTATTCCCCCTTTTTTTTTTTGTTCCACATTCGTACTCATTTAATTACGTCTATCTTGGGTGCTTCCTTTGGTATCCCCTTACCATATCTCTTCAGTCTATGTCCATCCTTCTTTTCTGCGCACGAGGAATTTTATCATACCTCTATGTCCTTCGGAAAATACTACTCCTACATAACCCCTTTCTCGTTTTCATATCCTATTCTGTTCATCCCTATTTGTTCTTATCTCAAACAAATCTCAAACACAACCGAATATATATCAAAGCTTCAAGAAGGCTATCAAATGGCGCAACGGCTCCAAAACATATACAAATGCAAGCCGACGAGGGCCCGCTGGGAGAATGGGATCGCCCGTAACATATATCATACAAACACAATCGTACGTAATGGGCATAACACACAAACGTGTCCACGTACCCCAAATGTACAAACGGAATCATAAGACGGAACCGAGGGCCCCTCCGTACCGAACAAATATATACAAATGCAACGAACGAATATATACCAAAATATGGTTCACATAAGGGGGAGCACTCCAACCAAAGAAGAGGTGTCCTAAACGTGTGGATCACCAAATCGTGCATCCGTACCGGCGGCATGAAACGTAGCCCCGAAGAAAGGGGGCGGTACTTAAATATGTGCGAGTATGCAAAGCGAAAAATATAGTATACAAATCGAATCATGCTCGAACGTAAATACCCGTAAAGTAAAATGCGTTTCCAAGTATCAAAATGTTTACTTTGAGTAAATACAAGTCATGCATAAGGCTCGAGTAAAATATGGTCGCCGCCCGTTGATGGCGCCATAACACAACACCGATAGAGAAGGTTTCAAATCTCCGTATCCCCGTCAAACATCATACACATAACACCATACACAAGATAACACCAAATATAAGAACCCTACTTCTCTAGCGAGGTGCTCGGCAAACCATAAACACAGCATAACACGGAAGTATATCATAGTGCGCGCGTACAACAGAACCGGCCCGGCCGAAAGATACAACGAGAATGCACGAAGCGAGAGTTGGAGTAACCATATCATGAAAATCATAATGACGTACTCAAAAGATAAGAAAATTACCATACTTAAAATCGGGATATTAATCGTATCATGTTTTGCCAAAAGTTATCCGAAGTACATAAAGGGAAGCTGCGGGGCCCACGGATGGGCATCGACCCGGGGCCGGCCCGCCTATGAAAAAAAAAAAAAAAAAAACTCATCTTATGTCATAAACCCTACGAGCATATCGAGGCAATCCGAGCCTTTGTGAAAGATACGAGCGTTCGTATTTACGGAACTTTTTAAAGGCCAAACTTTTTATGCAAAAGTTGAAAATCAAATATTTCAAAGACATAAAAGCCAATATTTCATCATATCAACATACGAATCCCAAGAAACGAATAAGAGTCATAAACATGCTCGGATTGCGAGAATCGAATTTTTCGAAGCTCGTGTCATAGCCTATTTGAAACTAAGGCATGCCAAAAGAAGAAAGGATTGGCTTTACATACCTCGTACGCACTCAACGCTAGCTCAAACTCAAGATAAATCCCACCTATGTTCTCTGGCCGCCCAAGGTCTACAAACAAGTCATAATATGCCAAACATTAGCTAGAGACATTTGGGCACTTAATTCCAATTTAGCCTTAATTCTACGTAAATTTGGGCGCATTTCCCCCGTAAATAGGCCACCCCGAGAATTTAACTCGGCCAAAATCAACAACAACAAAAAACAACAACCAACCTAGCAACAACAATAAGCAATCCGAAAGGCAATACCACATTAATAGCTCTCTTTTTCATCATCTAACAACATTCATAAATTCAATTCAACGGCTTACCTTCAAGCCAACATCGACGCTTATACATTCAAATATTAACCCGAACCCATACCAACAATAGTTAAAGACATTCCAAGACATTCATACAATATTTCCAACAATCCAACAATTGCTCCAATTCACCCGAAATCAGTCCCCAAACCCGAGAACCTCACTTTAACACATTCCTCATATTCAAATCATGATTTGTATCCACAATTCACATTCTAACAATGCTATTTCATCAATATACAAATTACATTAAATGTACAATAACCTCCAAATCAGTCCGCAACAATTACAACATCAATTTGAGTCATTAAACATTCATTTCCAACATAGAATTCATAACGACGACGACTAAAACATTAAGCGATATTAATTCATTTCTTGTTCCATGAATGGCCTACATTCGGGCCAACACCTCCCACCAACATATAAAGATGATTCTCATTCCTTGCTCCACTCTACAACAATCACAACATACTAGCTAGACTTTAATTCATTGCTTCAATACCACACAACACACACACACCTCCACACGGCTAACACACCATACACACAACTCACTTCCAACATGCCATATTTCATGATTTTCATCCATTTTAACATACTACAACATGCATACAACCTTTATAACACATAAAACATAATCAATTCTTACCTTTCTTCTTCAACTCCACAATAGGCTAGGGTTCAATAATGAAAACTAGCGGGTTGATCGCTCCCAACAACACTTTCACGCTACTTAGGACCTCCAATTAGTGGGTTTACATCAACAAAATATTTTTGGAGTGGCTAGAATTGATCTTGGTTTTCCTTGCTTCTTGGCCGAGAGCCTCTATTTTGTGCTCTTCAACATCTTATTTTTTCTAAGTGTTGGAAATGAATAATGACGACTAGTTGATCATCTTTTGTGCTTATATGAATATAGTATAAGTGTCCTTGGACCACACCATGTGTTGGAGCAATAAAAATTGAACACAATTTGTGTGGGCCATTCCTCCACACCACACGGCCAACCATAGAAAAATGCATGATTTTCAAGTTCCATAATTTCCAATTTTGGTCCCAAATTTTTCTAATTGTTCCATACCAACAAATTCATGCACAACTTATGACTCAAAATAAAATCGAAGGTCAAAAGTCTCAACTTGTATCCCGGAATGGTTTTGTCCCTAACTTATCATAGTTAATCCGGATTATTCCAATGTACAAAAATGCGGGATATAACAGTCTTTTCACAGTTCCGTCACTGATATTACTCGTGTTCTTAGCTATACATACCATAATCTATTACTGCACTGTTATCTCGCCTGCCTTTCTTTTCATCTCTTTTTTCCACTTAACCCCTTCTTCTTTTGTGCTCGCTATCTTTTCCGTTACCTCGTAACCTCTATTCTGAACTTTCTCGATAGAAGAACTTCATAAACTCCCTCCCTCTCTTTTTTTTTCTCAATGGCTCACCATTATACTTTAGTCACATAGATCACATCCTATTTTTTTTCACTTCCTCGCTAGACTTTGCTCATTTTTGTAACAATCCTTATTTTATTCACATAATATCATGTTCGTAGTCAATCTTATAATATAACACTTCTTAACTTTAATATCTCACGGTTGCATTATTATCCATACATTCATATATCCGTTGCAATTCTTTTTCCTCCGTGTTCTTGTCTTAATCATACTATTATTTCTTTCTAACTATGAACTCGTCATAATTTATCCCTGCTGAGCAATTCAGTTGGTACCTTAATAACACTCTATCAAGATTCGCCAACCTCTTCTAAGTCATCTCTTAATATCGCAAGCCCTTTCTAAATTCTTTTTACCATATCGACACCGTCCTCCTAATTATTATTACCGCCAATTCAGTAGTTAACTTATTTATCAAGGTCAGCCGTACTTGCAACTTAGTCAAATTCTATCCTTACTATTGACACGACCTTTCAAGGCATATCGAAACCCATATCTCATCCTCTCGTTTTATTTCGAGAAAATTTGGCGGTTCTCTCTATATTTCTTACTATCTCAAAATCTGCACGCAGAAAATACCAACAATGCCTCATAGGGCCAACATATATATATATATATATATATATATATATATATATATATATATATATATATATATATATACATATCATATCACATATACATATCATATCACAGCCACACAGAGCTCCCGGATCGACAATGTATGAAAATGGTGAATTTACCTCGTATGTCCAATTCGAACCGCACCCGTTACACTCTTCCTATTCACTTTTCCCCATTTCACTCTTTAACTTTACATCTCAAGCGTACCTCAATACCTTACCCAACATATCTCTTTTCGTGCCTTTACTTACACTCGCGCTTCATAGCTTCCAATATCATCGGTCGGCTTCTCGTCGATGTCGTCCTTTCCGTCGAAATCAAAGTTAGTACGGAGAATCTTATTTCCTATGGCTTGGCTCTATCGCACGATCTAAGACAGAAATAAGGTCACTGATTCCTATATGCCCCGTAGCCTCCTGTTTATG
Organism: Lycium ferocissimum; assembly: GCF_029784015.1. Taxonomy (NCBI): domain Eukaryota; kingdom Viridiplantae; phylum Streptophyta; class Magnoliopsida; order Solanales; family Solanaceae; genus Lycium; species Lycium ferocissimum. Next base: position 378 of record NW_026717774.1, on the reverse strand, counting down.
AGTGTGATCGGCTTCACACAATAAACAAGACTCTCCGGACATGGTGCCGTAGACAATCCCGAGGGACGAACCGCTGCCGATACCACTTTTGTCAGCGACCCAACCCCGTAGGCAAGGCCGTGACTAGTGCCCTAGGCCGGGCACCCCGGACGCACTTACAACTATAATCAATATACAAGCAGATTATACATATACAATGGTCGCATCGTAATTATCGTGGCATAACCCCGCATCTTATACATACGGAATAGTAATACGTCAGCCTCTCAAAATTTTCACAAACACATACATACTATCGTCTTACTTCGGCGATGATTCACACACAAGCCTAAGGTTCTAGTACGGGGGGGCGTCCTCACAAAAAACCCGGGCCCGGGT
>NW_026717773.1:0-13682 GCF_029784015.1 Lycium ferocissimum | reverse complement strand
AAAAATGGGAGAGTATAAAATATTACAAAATTTCAACCCCAAAATAAGAGATTACAAAATATTACAAATATTTACATTCATCGTGAAAAGAAAAGACCTATGGTTTTTCCCCCCAAAAAAGTCCAAATGAAATTTTTTTACAGTGCCTTACCAAGTCTTAGTTGTTTAATATGTGAGATTTCTTTTGCAAATAAAAAATAACCAAAATTTATAACAAAAGGTGTAAGATTAGACCCACTTTTTTTTCCCAAAAAACCCCAAATAATGTCATTTTTAAAGAAAAAAAAAAACTTTCGTTTCATAAGCCTTTGTTTTTTTTTTTAAAAAAGGGCACTTTCAAATCAATAAAAAATTTAAATTTTTATATTTTCAAATTTACTCTTATTAAATGTTAAGTGATTAAATATAAATATCTATTTAATTAGAGTAGCTTAATTAAATTATTTATTTTAATTATTTATTTTTTAATATTTTTTTAAGAAATGCGTAAATAGAAATGAGTAATAATGATATTCTCTCTTTTTTGGGGGCCCCATTTCCCCCCCATTTTTTTGAAACAACGTTGAAGCATTGTCATTAAAGCGACATCTTGTTGATCATTTCACTTTCATTTTTCTTTTTTTTTCCCGTGCAAAAGATAATATTAGTAGCAGTAATTTTTTATTTTTTAGTTCACTTTTTCCTTTTTTCCATAGAATAAGACTTTCATGCCAACAATCTTTTGTTTTAAAAAAAACTCAGTTACTTAGCCCCTTTTTTTCTTTCTTGTTCCTTGATTAAATTTTTTTTTACTGATTCATTTTAAAAATCAAGCGGTTAAATTTTTTCTTTCAATGTTATCATTATCATTAAGTAACTACATAAAATGCAATAGTAAAAATTTGCAAAGGGTGGTCAAACTCAGTGTCATGCAACGTAAATAAATGGTCCTTTCATAATTTTGTTGTTGCTTCCTTTGTTAAATTCCCCCAAAAACTTAAACACTATCCATATTAAGTGCTGCCCTTCCTAGGCCCATCTACATCTAACTTAAAGTAGTCGACACAGTCAACAAAAATAAAAATTAAGAGTAAAAGACAAAAAGGGGATTGGAAAAACCCAAATTGCACAAATAACCCTTTAACCATATTCGTAAAAATCCATTTCTATTTATACATTCTATTAAAAAAAAACTAACTCTTAATAAAAAAATAAATAATTTAACTAAACTGTCTCTAATTAAATAGGTATTGAAATTTGATAATAGCACTTAATGGGAAAATTTTGAAAATTGGTTAATTCTTTCTTAATTTAATAAATGGACGCTTTTTTTGCCAAAAAAAAATTTTGGCAAATTTTTTTCCCGAAAGGAGTAAATAAAAGGATTTTTACATAAATACAAACTAGTAGTAGGTTTATATTTAGTAGATATAGTTTAGATTAATTAGATCCTATAGCTAAAAGTAATATATTAAATACAATTAATACTATCTATATTATTAAAATAAATCCCCAAATTTTTAACCCCAACCCTCATCTCTCTCTCTCTCTCTCTCTCTCCCCTCTTCCCCCCCCGGGTTGTCGGAAAAGTCCCCCACCCTTCCCTTTTCCCCTTTTTCTCCCCCGTACCCGTTTTTTGGGGGCTTCCAATTTTTTTTCTTAGTAATACCACTCCCCAGGATTCTCATAAGTAAATTGCTTCCAAAATGCCCCAATTTTTTTTGGATATGATCAATAACTTGCATCATTTTATTCACAACAAAAAAAAAAGGCAATGGCTTTTTTTTTTCCGTTACTCGGGCCCCGTTTTTAAAATTTTCCGTACGGCAAAACGACTTTTTTTTTTGAATACAATTGGGTTTTTATGGGTGACGTGCTCTCGAAACCCGGGGAAACGCGTCCCTCGAATTGCCAAATTTTATTTTTTTATTTTGCACTTGAGTGTATTCGTTAATTTTATTTCGTGTACAAATGAATACATTGAATTTTAAAGTGTATACAAATGAATAGAGTGAATTTTATTTCTTTGTATTTTTTTTTTATTATTCGTTAACTTTTTTTAAATTCTTTTTTTATCAACCGATTAAATGTAATTAAGTGAATACAATGTAAAAGAAAATCAATAAATACAAAGGTTGAATACTTTAAAATTGAAAAAAAAATTAAAAAACTTTAATAAATTTATTACGAATCAGGAATACAATAAGTAACAAGTTTTGAGTTTTACTATATGTTTTATGTGATGTAAATAGATAAAATATAGCTAAGAAGCAAAAATAACTTCCAAGGGGTTTTATAAAATTTTTCCCCTAAATAAAGGAAAAAAAAAATCTTGGTAATAGTATCAATGTACACCCCCCATTTTATTTTACTTCGCTCATGTTGATTTGGTAATCCTTTAAGCAAGCTTTTATCGGAGGTGTTTTCAAAACAACCATATTAATATGCTTTAGAACTCTAATTTTGATTTTTTAAGGATAAATCTATTCCCCGAAACCTTTTTTATCGAACTCAATCACAATGGAGGTATAAAAGTAATTTCAAACAACTTTTATGGGCATTAAATTAACCACCGATTTTTAGGATATAAAAAATTCTCTACTTTTCTCAAAAATTCCCTGGAAAAAAGAAGAAATGAAAATTCAAATCTCACTATTTTTTTTCAAAGTTCATTATTTTCCTTCCCAATGTATTGACTTTTATTCTCTCTCTCTTTTGGTATAATTACTATTGTTTTCATTTTTTTCATTGGTCATAATATGTTTTAATGTAAAAATTAAAGATGGGAAATAAATAATCTTCTTTTATTTTTTTTTTATTTTTTTTATTTTTTTTTTTTTTTTTAAGATTAGATGAACGAGTTCATATTTAACATTGAGCCAAATTCATTTACCCTCTTTCTCTTTTATCTTTTTTTTTTTTTCATTTTTTCCTTTATGGTTGACTTTTTGAAATATTAAATTAACTCAATTTATAAACAATAGATATAATTGAAAAACAATTAACAAATTTTAATTTAAGTCTCAAAAAAAATAGTGGATGTAACAACCCCTTATATTAATTTTAAATTGAAATTGAAATGGTTAAATTTTAAACAAGTATTATATCATTGAGGAAAAAATTGATATATTGATTTAATTTCAAAAATTAAAAAAACGTGATGTAACAAGTATTCAACACTATGGTTTACTATGATTGAAACAAAAATTATCTCAATTTATCTATATTAGATGAAGAATAATTAATAAGTTTGATCAACTCAAAATATTTTTTTTAAAATAGTGGATGTAATAAGTAGTTGCATTATGATTGACTTTAATTAAATTTCTTTAATTTATCTAAGTTTTATTTTGATTGAGTAACAATTAGCAAACTTTGTTTTTTTAAATAATTTTTTTTTTATAAATTTTAAAAGATGTAACAAGTATAAAACTATGGTTGATTTTAATTGAAACATTGAATTATCTAATTGCTGGGTATTAGATAGAATTGAGTAATAATTAGCAAGTTTAGATCTAATCCAATCAATTTAAATAAAAATAGTGGATGTAACAAGTAGTCAACACTAAAGTTGACTTTAATTAAAACATTGAATTCCTTCAATTTAGCAAAGTATTAATATAATTATTGAGTAAAATTTTTTAGCGACTAATAAGTTTAGATATGATTTATAAATAAAATAAAAGCAAGGGATGTAACAAGGTCAAAACTATGTAATTTAATTGAAACATTGAATTGCTTCCATTTAACTAAGTATTATAAATCAGTAACAATTAATAAATTTTGATTTAATTAAATTTAAATTTTTTAAAAAAAAAATAGATGTGACAATACTATGATTGACTTTAATTGAAATATAGAATTGTCTCAATTATCTAAGTATTAGATATGATTGAGTAACAATTAGAAAGTTTAAATCTAATTCAATCAATTTAAACAAAAATTTTTAAAAAAGTAACAATTAGTCAACATTATGGTTAACTTTAATTGAAACATTAAATTTCTTAAATTTAGCTAAGTATTATAAAATTTTGATTAAAACGTTTGCTAATTTTTTGATTCAATTCAAGATAAAATGTATATAAAAAGTATCCACTAGGGATGTTCACTTTTTGGGTTTAAAAAACAATCCAACCCTAAAATCAAAACCAAAACGATTAAATAAAAGATATTTACTTGAGTTAGGTTTGGTTTGGTTTTAAATTTTTCAAAGCCAATGATATTTGGTTTGGTTTGAGTTTAAAAAACAAACCGAAGAAAAAAAACCGACCGATAAATTTATACATAATTTTTATAATTTGTTTTATGTGTATATACATATATACACACACACACACAAAAAAAAAAAAAAATTAGCCTTTATAGATAACTTTCAAATAATTTATATAATTTTTAAGCAAAATTTTTTATCTTTAATAAGCTAATGAACTTTATACTATAAAAGGGTTTAAAAAAAAAAAACATGAATTCAAACTCATTTATTCAAAGAAACAACTTTTGAGATTTTCCTAGATTTTTTTTAAAATGTAAAAATCTATTATTAATTAAAATCATAAATCTTAAGACATTTTTTTCCATAATCAAGAATCATAGCTACCCCAAAAAAAGATAACAACGAATTATAAGTTGGAAAAAGAAAAAAAAATTTTCTCTAATTGAAAAAAAAAGAAAGAGAGAAATACCCTTAATTTTTTTAGAAATCAACCCCAAAACCCAACCAAACCGACTACAACCAAATTGGATATGTATTATATTTGGTTTTAATAATTTTAAAAACGACTAGATTGGTTTGGTTTTTGGGCTTAACGTAAAATCGAGCCATGAACACCCCCAGTCAACAATAGTTGATTTTAATTGTAATATTGAATTATCTCAATTTAAAGTATTCGATATGATGAGTAACAATAATTGTTAATTAATTCAATCAATCTAGAAAATGAGTGGATGTCCCGGTATAACACTAGGCGTGTGCATAGTTTGGATGAACCCCAAATTCGAATACGTTGGGCATATTCTAAAATTTTCAAATTGTGGATTGGATTTCAAATTTATTATTTAAATATTTTGGATTTGTGATTGGATTTGATTTAAACTTTGGGTTTTTGGGTTCCGAAAAGAAATTTTTTATACTAAAACCTCCCCACTATCCTTTAGATAATGCATTACCCTTTTTGTCCAATCTAATATTAAAATACAAATATTACTAGGTTTCTTGTACGAATAATTTATTTATATGATTGTTATAGCCAAAAATTTTATATTAAGGCAATTTGGTATGAATATTTTATTTGGTTGTTCATTTTGGAAAAAAAGAAGAAGAAGAAGAAGAAGAAGGCCGAATCAAAATTGAATTATCCAAACCATTTATCCAAAAACCCAACTTAAAAAACCCGTCCCAAACCGAATGTATTTGGATCGGATTCGGGTCATTTTGGGAAACCAAAAAAAAGAAATTATAATTCGGGAAAATCAAACCCCGGGCCAACCGTAAAAATCTTTATCAATACTATGATTGATTTTAATTGAATTGAATTGCTTTCAATTTACCCAAGTATTATACATGATAGAGTGAAATGTTTGCTAAATTTTGATTTAATTCAATCTTTTTTTTGAAAAAAAAAAAGATGTAACAAGTATCAATACGATCATTAATTTTTGAATTATCTCAATTAGCTAAATATTAGATATAATTATAAATTAACAAGTTCTAATTTTCTTCAATGGGGTTTTTTTAAAAAATGCAATGGACCAAGTAGTCAACATTATGTTTAACTTTGAATGAAAGATTTAATTTAGAAAAAAAAAAAACAGATAAGTATTGTATATGATTGAGGAACAATTAACAAGGTTTTATTTAATTTAATTAATTTTTTAAAAATGGCGAACGATACATAAACAACATAATATTATGTAATTAATTAAAACATTAAATTACTTCAACATAGCTAAATAATATCAAATTGAGTAAAAGTTTTTACTAAGTTTTAATTCAATTCAATCATTTTTCGTATAAAATAAATGAAATTTCGCCAAAAACCCGGGACATTTTAGGGGAAAAAAAAAAAATTTTATAAAATATCAATTTATGATCTCTAAGTGTTGGAAGAATAAAAAGATTAAGCATGCTAAGTGTAATAAATGCTTTGTCTTAGAGGAAAAAGATTTGGGGGGAAATATTGGGTTAAAAAAAATCCATTTAAACCCTTTTTTTTCTTTGATAAAAAAAGAGTCCACTTAGCAAATCAAGAAAGAATTAACCTTTTTTTTTCATATTTGCACTTTTAAAGTGTTACATGATCAAATTCCAATACCTATTTAATTAGGGGTAGTTTAGTCAAATTCCTTTTTTTTATCAGGAAAGTTTTTTTTTAAGGGGAAATTTTAAGGGTTTTTTTTTTATTCTAGGGGTATCAATTATGGAGCCAAATCTCATTAAGAGTACAAGAGTTCTTTTATAGTGATTGTGATGAATTGTGATGTTTGTGATTGTGATGTTTAGCACTACCCTACATATAATATTTTTGTAGTTTTTTAAAGATTGAGTTCAACCCCTGTTATGAAATAATAAGTGTGGATGCCAATCAAAAAAAAAAAAAACTAAAGATCCCCAAAGGTTTAAGTAATTTTCCTTCCCTGTCTTCCCACTCATATGTTGAATGTCATATTCATATCATCCTTTTATATGCCTCTTGCCCCACTATAAATAGGGTGGGTTCATATTTTAGATCTTGAAACATTAACCATTTGGATAAATAAAAAATTCTCCTATCTTGTTTCTCTCTGTTTCTATTATTTTTATCCTTTCCGTTTTTCTCTTTTGGAATTTTCCCGGGTTTTCGGGCCAGTCCAACCATAGGCTGATTTTAGTTTCCTTCTTGGAGGTATGTCACTCTCTCGATTTTTTTAAAATGTGATTGCAATTGTTTCTGATCTTGGCAGACTAACTTGTGTCTCTGTTGAGTAATAGAAGAAGGATTTTAGATGCTGTTGGTAACTGCATAAAATTTTGTGTTCTGTTTTGAAGGTACTTAGAAAATTGAATTCACATTTTCATCCTTGGTCTCCCAAATGTTGGTATTAGACATTAGTTTTTCCCCTTAGTGATGTACATATGTTTTCCAATAGATTTAATATTAAAAAATAAAAAAAAAAACAGTGACAAATTGAATCAACATTTAATATGTTATTGCTATGTATGCACACAGTAATATTGGTATTTATGTGCATAGTTTTGTATAGTCATAAATTTATGCCTTTTAACTTTAAAAAAATGTGAATCTATCTACTGATTGTCCCTGTAAATGAGTATTCTGAATGTATACAAGCATTCTTGGAATAGTGAAGACCGTAATTTACTACAAACATGAGGCGTCTTTATATGGTACTTAAACACGCATTGATAATATTAAGCGAGACGGTTTGACAAAATTATGCCATTTATATTTTGTTTCTGTAATGTTTCTCTGTACCCGCTATAGTGGGTTCGACTACAACTCTCTTTATATATATTTGATCATTCAAGTTTTTTTTTTTAAAATCAAACGATGAGAAGGAATTTTAGGTGGTGTTTTCATGATTTGTCTCCGTTTACTAAATTATTTTGTTGGGGTGGTGCGGGGAAATTTATGAACTTAAATAAGATCCAATTGGCATTCAGAGCATATTTTAAAAAGGTTCAAGGGTGAGTCCTATTGTCCTTTGGCTTATTTTTTCCCTTGGTCGGGGGTAAGATGATGGTTTAAGCCCTGGCAAAAGAAGGTAAGAATGGGTTTGAGTCCATATAATGATAATATAAGAAAAAGGGTTCAAGCCCCTCAATTTATGCCCAAAACCCCCACATGGATAAGCGATGGGTTTGAGCCCCGATGAACTATATTGATGATATAATAAACTAAGGTAAATAATGTGTATATTTGATGTAAATTCAAACCCGCCCCCCTTGATATGCTCCATTCCATGGGGGGAATGTGGTAAAGATAATAAGTCTAAATGAAAACAAGTGGTTAAACGAATGAACGTGGATGTGGCAAAGGACAAAATAATGTTAATCATAACTTTAATAAAAGTGGGCTTATGAGTTCTCTAAATGGTCCTTCTAAAGGTGAAGGAAATTTTTTGTCATCAATATTTTATGAAAAGTTATTAGGCCCCGGGTCGTGTTAAACCTAATTTGATAAAATTTTATAAATCCTCCATCAAAAGGGAAAAAAATTTCATGGTGATTTTGGGGTGGATCTATAGATATTCGACAAGGGGCATGATTAAAATTTATGAAGCACATATATATGACTATATTATAGTCTATTTTTTGAAAGAATGTGACTTGTGAAAAACTCGTGAATTTTTCCCTTTTTGAAAGTGAAATGTGAATACATTATGGATAAGGGTGCTCATATATGGTTGAATAAATACCCAACTCACTCTACGGAAGGTTTGAGAAAAAGAAAATTGTTTTGACATAAATGGTCAATGGTAGGGTCACGTACTTTTAGTACATCATAAATATTGTGATATTCTTATATGAATTAAAAGGGAAAAAGTAAGAAAAAGTATTGTTATAAGGTTTTGGCCATGACCATAACGACAATTCTCCCAATGGGAGATGTTACCATATGGATGGTGTTATAAAAAATGTGGTATATAAATTAATTGGGGGCTCAAAAAGCCAATTTGTTACTACGGAGGAATGAATTGTTCATAATATTGGCATTGTAGTAAGCCTCAAAAGAAACTTTTTGAGCTTAAAAGGCATTGGTCAAAAGAATTACTTTGAGACTATAAATTATGGGAAAATTTAATATCTTCATATTACTCAATAAAGGGTTATAAAATTTCGTGAAAGGTTACCGTTTTTTCCCCCCTTTAACTAAAAAATATAAGCATGATGAAACAACGATAGTAAACTAAAATTTTGGGTGAAATATTGTTGGCATGCCTTTTGCCCATCCGGTTCAAATGTAATGCGAAAATAATTGAGAATTCATGTGATTTTTGAAGAAATAAAATATTCTTTAAGAATTCTTTGTCGCTTTTTCTCATTGACAAATTGTTTAAATTTTAAAAACCCTAAGGATGGGTTGTATCCCATGATTTTGGAATGTATAAAAGGTGATAATATATATATATATATATATATATATATATATATGGGGCCTACCCCGTCGGGGGTTTTTACTATTATATAGTTTTAATAGAGGGTCATGTTGTGGTCACTTGCTTTTGGGTATAAATTTGTGATTTGGTTATTGCGAGATTTTTTGCTCAAATTATCATATTAAGAGCAATTTTAAATATGAAACTTATGTCGATATTTTGGTTTTGACCCAATTTTGGTTTGGAAATTGTACCTCCAATTATAGCTATATAATTGGTTATAAGAAAAATCTCCCCAAAAAAAAATTTGGTTTTAGATTTTAAATTTTAAATATAGTAGCACTTGTAAGCATCCCAAAAAGTTATAATAAGTTCCCCTTTTTTGGGTTTTGGGGAAAAAAAATTATCAAGAGTTTGAATGTGCGTAAATGTATGATTTAATTGATCCACCACAACGCCAAAGATGGGTCCCCAAATAAGGTTGGAAGATAAATGTTAGATTTCCCAACATTAGGGGGGGGGATGTAGGGGGGAAAAAAGATATTTAATGAAATTTTCCTTTTGGGATGATCCTCGTTGAAAAAATAATTCAACTTACTGTGGCATTTCGCCCAAAAAACAATATTATATTCGGCAAATGTCAAATTTGAACTAAAGTCCTTTAAGGACAATCATGACGATAGACCAATCGGCCACACCCAAAAAATCCTTGAAGAAGGAGAAGAGCAAATGATAAGATGGTCATAATAATGAGGTAGGTGCTTTAAAAGAGCACCACGACATAAAACTTTTTAAAACCGGAAAAGTTGAACCCGAAATTGATGAAAAATGAAGAGATCTCATAAATTATATACATTGGAATCGATATCAAATAATGTGGTTACTTTTAAATAATTAGGCCCCCAAAATTATAATGGTGATGAGGATCTTGAATTCAAATTTGTCAAAAAATAGGGGATATAATGATTGGTCAAATAAAATACGCGGTTTAAGTTATTTTGTTTCACTTCGAAAAATGATGTTTTGGACCTATATCCAATGACCCAGGGATAATGTCAAAGTCAAAAGGATTCTTGTGCGAAAAGTAAAATGAAAATAAAAACCCTAAAAAAAAAGTACGGCTTTTTGGTCTTGTGGCATAAAGATTTTTGGAAATCAATTTTTTTTATGGTGATTATTTTTCTCTTGTGGTGGATCGGGGGGTTTCTTATCATCGGGTATTAAAATTCGAATGCGTATAATTCATTGTTGTCAATATGGCTATATAGACAATGAAAGAAAATTTTTAGGGGTTTAAATTGATTTGAAGCATTTGGTTTACGAAAATAAAGCTTAAAAAATTTTTTTATGGTTAAAGCGATTCCATTGAGTACCCAAATGGTTGTGATGTCGCTAAATATAAATAAACATTTTTGACCTCTGATAATGATGAGTATATTGTATTCATAAAAAGAAATTATTAATATAGATTTGTTTGTCCCAAAACCATATCAAAGGGTTTTTTTGGTTATGTAAATGCGGGGGAATATTTATATTATTACATGGGTTTTTTCTTAAACAAGTCGATTTGCTGTGAGGATAGCCATACTATGCGTTCGACATGGCCAATTGTTGATACTTATACAAAGGGGGGGAATGTCGTCGTGAAAAATAATTCAACACTTTTTCAATAAATGATGTTTATTTGGAAATGAAGATCTCAAAATATTGTACGAAGCTTGCATATCAATTGAAAAAAGGATATATCAAAGGAACAAATACAACACATTCCTCAAAGTTCTTTTTCCCGGACATGTTCTTCACGGAAAGATGAAATAGGTTTTTGCAAATACACTCGTTGATAATTTTGACCTATTCACTAAAGCATTGCTAACCTCAACATTTAGAAGGATATACAAGATTTGGATGTGTTGTCTCCAAAAATTAAGTGATACTTTAATCGGGGGAAATACGGCTACTCTTTTTCCCTTAGGGGTTTTGTCCCAAATTTTTGACAAGGTTTTTAATGGGCAGCAAACTATTATGAGATATGTGTCTCTTTTTCCCTGGGATTTTTTCTCACCCCGGTTTTTTTCCCAGTAAAGGGTTTTTAAAGAGGCACTCATCTATTAAGACATGGACATCCAAGGAGGAGTGTTATGAAATAATAGTGTGGGTGTCCACCCTCAAAAAAAAATTCCCACCCCCATGATCCAAAGGTTTAATGTAATGTCTCCCCTTCCCCTGATTTCCCCACATTCTCTATGTTAATGTCTTTTATATCTATCCTTTTATATGTCTCTTGCACCGCTATAAATAGAGGGATAGGGGTTCATATTTTGAACTTGAACCCTTGAAACCCTTTGGATGAATAAGAAATCTCTCCCATCTTGTTTCTCTCGTTTCTATTATTTTTATCCTTTCGTTATTATTCTTTTAGCTTAATTTTACAACAACTCCATTTTTCTCATTTGCAATTTTGCTATATATTAAAAAAATATTCTATTTCGCATATGCTCTCGACTATGTGTGCGCGCGCATCTATAAAATTTAGGCCTTTATTTTAATCCGGGAACTTTTTCAAAAAAATCTATTTTCCGTTTTATAATAAGTTTCCTTTTAATAAAAAAACATGCATATTAAGAAAATAATAATGCAATGTGAAGTTTATTAAATTTTTCCCTATAAAATAAAATAAATTATTTTTTTCTCTTAATTAGACATTAAAAGTTTATTTGACATTAGAAATTTAACAATATAAAATTATTATGTGGTTTTCCAATCATCATTTAGATGTTACTTTAACTTGTCATTTTTTTTTCTAAGAATAAATTAGAAAAACTATCAATTTATGTCTTGATTTTCTAAAAAGCCTTTTTTTTTTACTAAAATGACACTTATTATAGGATGAAAAAGTTTTTTTTTTTTTTTCGGAAAAGCAAAAAATTTAGTCTAGGGCCGAGGGGAAAAAATATGAAGTCGGGGGGGCCGAAGCCAAAAGGGGATAAAAAAATACGGGATAAACCAAAAAGGGGGTAGCCTTTCATATATATACCAAAAAGGATAAACGTGGGCTGCACGTTATATCCCAAATTTTTTTCATGCCAAACATCACAAAAAAAAAAATATTTATTGGTATAACATGGGGATCCCCGTTAACAAATAATTTTGTATAACGTGGATCCCCACGTTTTACAAATATATGTTGTAAAATGTGGATTGATCCAGTTTTACAAAATTATTTTTAATGGGTCGCCCCCGTTATAACTTTCATTAATTTTTTTTCCCCCCCCTTTACAAAAAGTTTGTAAGACGTTGCCTCATCTAAATCATATTTTTGTGTTTTTTAAATTTAAAAAAATTTTTGATTTTTTTAATTTTTAAAGCAAAATTAATTTTGATTAACTAAATAAATATTTTTTAAACATCAATAATTAAATATTGGTTATATGGAAACGAAATAAAAAAAAAAAAATAAGTTAAATAAACGTCACACTTAATTGAGTAGTAAATGTTAAATTACATACTAACTATTAAACGACAAAGACATGTTTATATTTTGGAAGATTACATAAGGAAACAACAATCGTACAACAAGAAAAAACATAAAAACCAACAAGCAACAATAACTCGGTTCGTGGGGTGCGTTTTTATTATGACCTATTTGCTTGCACGTACTACATTTTCTAGCCATCGGTAGGACTATACCCATTTCATTCCTCCTTTAGTTATAGTCCCCTCCGAAGTTTCGATGCGGTTTAATTTAAAAAGGAAAGGAGAAGGTGCTATGCCCTCCCACGATGAAAAATTTTAAAGCGTTTGCTTGTAAAACCGAAATTTTTTATTGCTAACATAGGTCTTTAGTTGAATTCCCCGGATGTCACAAAAATTTTAAATTTCAGGAACAGGATATGGTAGTTTTTCCCCCTTTCCCCAGAACACTTTTTTCCCCGGCGAACTTTATGAATATTTGCCCTTTCCCCGTTGCAAATGTCAATCCCAAAAACCCCTTTAGTTGTTGTATTTTGCATGTCGGGATGCTTTAGGGACCTCTCCCGGATTCATCAAACTTCTTTTCAACACCCCAAAACTTTTTTTCAAATTTAAAAACCAAGGGCTTCTCTACCGATCCAGTTTTTTAAAAATTAACGGACCATGGCGTAAAAGGGAATCCCGAGCTTTCTTCAATAAACCGTTGTAAGGGCGGGAGACATTCGTTATCATAGCCCACCCCCCCCCCCCAACCCCCTATGACCGTTGTCCTACGATTCATTTTTGGGGAAAAGCTTTTAACCACGGGTTTTTTGGGGGGGAAATTTTTTTGAGTTTCCCTCCTCATTTTAAATTCTTCCGGTTCTCTGTTTGCCAACCACATTAGCTTCTTAAGGTCACTATTGAGGAACTTTTTATTGAAGTTTTTTTTCAAAGCCCAAGAAAACCATGGTTGGATGGTGGTTGTAACCAAACAGTGTTTAGACATTGCAAAAGCCCCGATGATGGTCATAAATAAGTCCAAATTCCTTCTCTCACGAACAATATGTCTCCCAAAAAACCCCAAAGGGAAACCCGTCCAAAACTCAAAGCTCTAACGTCCAATAGCATATAATGAAAAAATGTTATTGTTAAAAAAC
>NW_026717772.1:0-14573 GCF_029784015.1 Lycium ferocissimum | reverse complement strand
CCTCATCACCTAGGCCTTGTTTTATTATTATTTTTTTTTTCCATTTCCAAGCCCAACTACTTAGCCCATATATTTGGTAATTCATGAAACCATTTTCCGACATTCCAATTTTGCCCTTAGTCTTTTCCGATATTTCCACATCTACACTTTCCATAGCCAACTTATGAACCAAACAAAATCAATACATTTCAATGTCCTTAACCTTCCTTAATATTTCCACGTCCATATTTTCCTTAAACATCCCATGCACACTAAATAGAATCCAATGGAAACCTTAATTCCTACCATCCCGACTCGTTTCCAATTTTTCCGAATTCGCATAAAATGCGAGGTGTAACATATATAATAAGACTACTGAAACATCCTCTTGTTGCTTTTGAAACAAATAAAACATGTGTATATATAACTGTACAAGACTGGAGTCACAATACAAACTAACCCCTGGACCCCACGACTCTGTCTGCAAAGTCTCTAACTGTAACCAGAATTCCTAGCATGTCGGCTTTGACTCGGCTACACTCCAGAGCAAACGGAGCTCGCCAACTTCGCTGAACACCTTCTGTTCTGGCTGCTAACCATCTGGGAGTACCTGCGTGGCATGAAACGCAGCCCCCGAAGAAGAGGGGTCAGTACGAATAGTGTACCGAGTATGTAAGACATGAACAGTAACAACATAGTAAGAGTCGTAGAGCATATCATGTAAAGAGAGTATACTTGTACATATGAGGCGTGATCACGTGTAAAACTGTAACTTGTGCATGAGTAATAACTGTATGGAAACATAAACTGTATCATGGGATAAAAGAATAACCTGTACATATAAGTGCCCCTGGGGGCGGATGCCATGCATGCTAAGCTGCCTTTGAAAAAAACATTTCTTTTCATATATATATAAAAAGCACAACATGGTATATTGCCGAGGCGTCGGCAGCCGATCCATTTAACCACAAATGAATATATATCCCGCGTCCGGGCATCCCGCGTCCGGGATGATATCAAGTCAAGTACGGATACATGTACCGTGTGCAACCCAAATGTTCTATAGCGCTCCGCCATACTCCCATCTTCCCCATATACATATATATACATATACATGTACCATAGCATGCAAGTGGAGCCCAAAGAAAAGCTATAACGCTATCGGAGGACGTAAGGTCGGTAACCTCCGATTTTATTATGAAATAACCATGGGCGCTTTATCTCACCTTGAAGGAACTAGTAGTAAGGCGAGACAATCAATGGAGGTCAACATTATGAATAAACATGGAATAGAATCATAGTATAGCATTTCATGTACTTTGGAACCTTTAGACATAAGATCATTCTCTTCATAGTCATCATAGTATCATTCTCATTTTTGACATCGTCATAGCCATTAAAAAACATAGCCTTGGCTATTATCGTTATATACCTTTCTTATTCCCCGGCATCATTATTATCATCATAGAACTATGGTCGTCGTTTTAGTCGTAGAGAACTTTTAATATTATAAAACTTGGTTTTTGAAGAAAAATGAGTATTTTGTAAAACCCTTGTAAACTTTTGGAAAAAAAATCATGCGTTGGGGTCATAGGTTTTGTTAAAACAACTACTGATTTGATAGTGGGAACGATAACCAAAAACTTTTATTAGCTAAAGTATGGAAATAAGCTTAATGTAACAATAAGAAGGGGTTTGGGAATAGTGGGCCCGCCTCGGTCGAATGAGGCGGCGTGCACAATTTACGTATAATACGTTTCATAATGTTGCTTGTGGAAGTCTTAGGGTGGTCGGGTCTTATTCTTGCGAGTTCTAGGGTGTTTCGGCCTTTCTTCCACTATTCAAGCACTTTTGGTTCAATGCCACTGAATGAATAGTAACTATTTTTCAATCTCGGATTTCTAGAGTTAGGGAAGTCCCCGAGGCGCGAAATCAAGCCTATACGTCTAAGACATGCCAAAGAAAGAAGGTAAGGTCTTACATACCTCTTGCCACTCCTTCAGCCTCTCCAAATTCGCGTCGCAAATCCGCCAAAATCTACAATTTGGTCCTGTTTACCAAACCTTGATTAGAAGCCTTTAGGGTTGGATTCTTAAATGAACTTGGCTACCGAAATTTCGGCAGCACTTCCCCTGTAAATATACAATGCCCAAAATCCAACTCGGCTCATTTTAATCAACAATAGCAATCCGGGAATTCAACCCGGCCAAACTAACAATTATACCAACAATTCTTATCGACAACAGTGACATTCCATTCAACATACATTCCGACATTCTATTCAATTCAACTTGATTTAATTCAATTCAATTCATTTCACACAACATTCCAACAACTTAATCAACATACTATTTCTTCCGAGACCTTCGACTTCAACCTTAACCGTACATTTACTTTGACAACAATTTAAATCATCAAGTCCTCATTTCCGTCGTAGTATACATGTCAACAACAATCAAAATACTACATAGAAATTTATTCATTTTTCCTACACACATATATACCATACGGCCAAGCTCCAATATTTACAACTTCAACTAAAATCGTCGCACTCTCATTATCCACATAGAATTCACCACAACAACAACTAAAACACTACATAAAATCATTGAACAATTAATTCCACCCTTAACCATGCACACGGCCACCACAACTACACATATCCTCATGAATTTTCATCCATTTCTATACATTGTAACAACAACCAAATATACTACATAAAATTAATTCATCATTCCTATACCATGCAACACATTTTCGGCCAAACACCATACATATTCATGTTTCATCCATTTTCACACACTATAATACTCATAAACCATCCATAACATACACAAGGAAGATGAAACCTTACCTTTCTCCTTTGATTCTTTACACGGCTAAAGTTATGAGTTTGTGCAAATAACTGATGTTCTTGTTCCAACAACCCTTCCATGTTGTAGAGGACCTCCAAATTAGTGAGAATACTAGGAGAAAATAATTTTTCTTCATCAATTCTCTTGGCCTAAAATTTGGCCATGTTGGCCGAAACCTTTCTCTCTCTCTCTTTTTTTTTTTTTTTTTTTTTGTCTTCCATTAAAAGATGAACTTGCACACATATATATATATATATATATTTTTCCATATTTATATTTTAGCCCCTCAATTATGGCCTCATGTCCCTTTCCTTCCCTCTCTAGAATTTTCCACCTTTTTCTTGATTTTTCTTGAAATTAATTTAAGAAGACCAATTGTCTTCTGCAAGCCTCAACCATGCACATGCAAAATTACCCTTATTAATTAAATATGGCATACCCCGAACACCATGTGACCATGTGGCCTTCTCTTGAACTTTTCATGAACTTGGCGAAATTCCCATTTTACCCCTAGCCTTCCACATTATTTCCATTGACCACTTTGCGAATTTCCCTTTTTTACCCTTAACCTTTCTCAATATTTCTATACAATAATATTCGTAAACAATATCCACAACCAACTTGTACACTAAAATAATTTTTGAAAATGGTCTCGCCCTTAACTTTCCACGACGACTTTGGAATTTCTAAACACACAAGACACGGGCTATAACGTACGCCTCCCGGTCACCCGTCGGGTGGCTAATGCATAAATGCGGTTCAAGGACCGCTAGAACCAGAACTCCACCACGACCCCTGCCACGGCACGATGCCGGGTGTACCTCGCCCGCAGCGCATAGCTACCGAGGATGAAGATGAACCACCGGGTCCGATCCGGTAGACCGGCCGAATCGGCCCGTGCCACCTGCTAATCGGACGCTCCTCATAACGATGGCCCCGACGGCCGCAAGTAAAACACGCACCGCATGGCGCGAAAGCACTCTCCTGATGGTCTCCCTCCGCAGGAACACGGAGGTCATCGGGAGGTCTCGTCCGACCGCCGGGAACCTCTCGTCCGACCGTGAGCCCGAAACCTCGAAGCTGCGGCCGGCCCCCGAATACCGCGCCAAATCTCTGTAAAAACTGTGCGGGGTGCCCCGCACCGGGCCGGGGAGGATATCTGCCCGCCGCCGCCGAGGCGCCGCCGCCTCGAAAATCCCCGGGTACCCGATGATGCGGCCCTCTTGGGGTCGACCGTCATCCACGGTCTATCAGCCGGCGCCTCCTCGCGTCTATCCTCCACGCCCGGGCGCGTGCTGTGTACGGCGATATCCATCCCGGTTCCGCCATCACTAGCACGCGCGCCTATCAACAAAATACCGATCCGGCCATATCTTAGGGCGTCCGGTCGGTCATGCTACTACATAAGTGGGCGTATACGGCCGGTGAATCAAACTCTCTAAGTCGTGTACTCGAACGGTCCGCCCCTGCGCGCGACGGCGAAATCGGCTCACCCCCCGGCTCGCCCTCACCTCCTGAGGAGGTAGCGGGGCGGGGAAGGCCTCCCCAGCAAACTCTCGCCCCATATGGGCCGGAGGGGCACCCTCACCCCTCGGGACGCATCCACGACTCACACCACCACCGTGCTACGTCGTGCGGCCGGTATGACGCCATCTCAACCGAGCTGCGTTCCCGACGCACTAATCAATCGCGAGTGGTACGCCGCATCCGTGACGAACCTCGCGAGGGTCCTCTCGGGAGCTGACCCGAAGAACTCGGTGGCCACGCGTAGAAAATCACGGCCCCCGTGACTATCGCGCGCCCGTCTCACACGATCCTCCCCTCCCCCTGTCCGGGGACTCGGCCCCGCTATTAACCGAGTCAACAACCGTACCGCTCCTTTCGCGTAGGTCCCATCATCCGCCCCCGGCCGGGGTGCCGGAGGTACAAGTACCGGCGGCCGGGAGCCGGCGGTGGAGCGCCCTGTCACGGGGCACCGTGTCGCTCCAAATCCCTCCGATGCCGGTGGCGTAGCGAGAACCAGCCATCGGAGGCACAATATCTCAAGCTCATCCGGGCACGAGCCCTAGTAGTCACTCCGGCCTCGCTAGTCTCACCTCGCCACTTTAGACTTGCCCTTCTCGGGGCAGTCGTGGCCTTCCTCGGAGGCATCGCTCGAAATCATAACATTTCGTCGAAAGAGTCATCCCGATAACAGCGCCTATCGCACGATACGAAGATCGAAGAAAAGACAACATCCTAAATGCCTCGTAGCTTCCCTCGTTTATAGATGTGGTGCACAACACACCGATAAACAAAACTCTACTAGACACAGTCTGTGGACATTCCGAGGGCAAACCGCTCTGATACCACTTCTGTCACGACCCAACCCCGTAGGCCGTGACTAGTGCCCGATCTGGGCACCCAAACGCACCTTTCAAACGGGGCCACACACAGACGGCTTATAGAGGCACAATTATCAAACACTGCCTCAGATTATATCAAACACATCCAGGTATATAAAATTTTCAGAAAATTTCGGCAGAGTTTCCTTTGTTTTACGGACTATCCAAAATAACCCTGCGCACAGAAAATACCAACAAAGGCCACACAGGGCCAACAAAACAACATATATACATATGTGGGCCGACAAGGCGCCACGCGAACGGAATCGCCCAAACACAACATATACAAACACAATCGTACGTAGTAGGCACAACCCACAAACATGTCCACGTACCTCTAAACGACAGACAGAATCATATGACGGGACGGGCCCCCGCCGTACACCCGAACCAATATATACAAATGCACGAACAAATATATATAAAATATAAGCTCCGGAACGAGAGCACTCCAAATAAAGAAGAGGGTGTCCTAAATAACGGATCACCAACCGTGCGTCCGAGACTGCGGCATGAAACGCAACCCCAAGAAAGGGGGTCGACGAAATATGTAATTTAGTACGCAAAGCGTAAAATGTAGTATACAAATCCGAGTCGTAATCGAAATCGGGGTACGAAAGTAAATGCATTTCAAAATATCAAAATGTTACTTCAAAATGTAAGTCATGCATAGGGCACGTGAAATATGGTCGCTCGCTCGTCGATGGCGCCATAACACAAGATAACACCGTAAAGTTTCAAATCTCCGTATCCCCGTCACATATCATACACAAGATATCACCATACACAAGATATCACCAAATACAGTGGAACCCGGCCCTCGAGCGAGGAGCTCGGTGAACCATAACACAGCATAACACCGGAGTATATCATAATGCGCACGACAACAGAACCGGCCCGGGACCCGGCGAAAGATATAACAAAACGCACGAGCGGAGTCGTGAGGAATCATATGCATAAAATCATTGTCATAATCCAAACGATAAGTAAAATAGTCATATTTGAAATCGAAATAATAATTACAACATTCTCTTTCAAAAGTTGTCAAAATTACATAAAGGAACGTCGCGGGACCCACAGACGGGTGTAGACCCAAACTGGGCCCGCCTATGAAAAACATACTCATTCTATATCATACAAGCTTCTACGAAAATTTCAAAGCAATCCGA
Source organism: Lycium ferocissimum (assembly GCF_029784015.1). Classification (NCBI taxonomy): domain Eukaryota; kingdom Viridiplantae; phylum Streptophyta; class Magnoliopsida; order Solanales; family Solanaceae; genus Lycium; species Lycium ferocissimum. Next base: position 8,186 of record NW_026717772.1, on the reverse strand, counting down.
GCTTTTCTGTGAAAGTTATGGGCGTTCGTAGTTTTTGAATCGTTAAAGAATAAACTCTAAAAAAAATCAGCTTTCATGTAACTTTTGCAACTTATAAATTTCAAGGTCATAAGGATCAATGTTTTGTCATATCAACACAAGAATACCAAGGAACAAAAGCGAATCATAGACATGCTCGGATTGCGAGAATAGAGTTTCCCCGGTGCTTGAATCATAGCCTATTTTAACTAAGGCATGCCAAGGAAAGAAGGTTACTTTACATACCTCAAACGCTCTCCAATATAATCCAAACTCAAGATAAATCCAACCTACGATTCGGGCTGCCCAAGGTCTACAAACAAGTCATGAAATGCCAAACATTAGCTAAAGACTTTTTGGTCATTTAGTTCCAAATTTGCCCTTAATTCTACGGTAAATTTGGGGCAGCATTTCCCCGTAATTAGGCCACCCGAGAATTTAACTCGGCCAAATCAATCAACAATAACAACAACCAACCTAGCAACATTAAAAACCAATCCGGAAGGCAATACAACAATAATAGCTCTCTTTTCCATCATTCAACAACTTTCATAAATTCAATTCGACGACTTACCTTCAAGCCAAAAATCGACGCTTATACATTCACATACTAACCCGAACCCATACCAACAACATTTAAAGACATTCTAAGCAATTCATACAACATTTCCAACAATCCAAATTTTTCTCCAATTTGGCCGAGAACACTTTCCCAAACCCGAGAACCTCACTTAACCCATTCCTCATTTTCAAATCATGATTTGCATCCACAATTCACATTCTAACAATGCTATTCTCATCAATATACAATTTACATTAAATGTACAATAATCTCCAATTCAGCCCGCAACAATCACAACATCAATTTGAGTTAATAAACATTCATTTCCAATATAGAATTCACAACGACGACGACTAAAACATTAAGCGATATTAATTCGTTCATTGTCATATAATGTGACCCATTTCGACCCACACTACAAATATACATATATGGATGATTCTCAATCGTTCTTCACCTTACAATGATCATAATAAACTAACTAGGCATTAATTCATAGTCTCAACACAACACAACACACACCCACTCTACACGGCTAACACCACACACACAACTCACTTCCAACATACTATTTTTCATGATATTCATCCAATTTAACATACTACAAGATACAAACAACCTTTATAACACATAAAACATAATGAATTCTTACCTTTCCTCTTCAACTTCTCAATAGCCTAGGGTTTCCAAAGATGAAAAATAAAGGGTTGATCGCTCCAACGACACTTCCACGCTACTTAGGGACCTCAATATAGTGGGTTGGCATCAACAAAATAATTTGTGAAGAGCTTAAAATGGGAGTTGATTTTTCCCTTGGTTGGCCGAGAACCCTCTAATGGTGGTGTTCTTCACTCTTCAATTTTTTTCTAAGTGTTAAATGAATGAAGTGAACTAGTGGTCATCTTTTACCATTTTATGAAGTGTACAATTTCCCTTGGCCCACATTAATGTTGTCCCAATTAAAAGTTGACACAAAAATTGTGTGGGCCAACTCCACATCACACGGCCACAACATGGAAAAGTGGATTATTTTCAACTTCCAATTTTATCACTTTTGGTCCCAAATTTTCCTAATTGCTCCATGCAACAAATTCATGCACAACTTATGACTTAAAATAAAATCAAAGGTCAAAAATCCCGACTTTATATCCCGGAATAGTTTTGTCCTTAACTTATCATAATTAATCCGGATTATTCCAATGTACAAAAATGCGGGTTCTAACACAACAATAGAACAATCAAGCCACGTAAAACATTACCTCACTTCCTTACGACCTATCAAGATTAAAACATGATAATTCACCTTCTATTTACAAGACTTCACTAATACCCAGTCTAGAATCAATTTCACGATCGTAGGTGCATTTATCTGTTTCAATACCAAAATAAGATTCAACATTATTAGCATAGAACCAATTAGGCGTATCTTACAGAAGTTTCTCACCAAGGGGCATAGATAAATAATTAACAACAGCTACTTCCAAGTCACATACAATCCACCGATATTCAAGGGAAACCAACACAAGAATCCTAGGGAATCTACCGGCCACAAGCCAAACACAAACGTCACATAACAGTACCATCCTAAGGATCCATCCCAAATCTCCAATACAAATACATGCATTCTCCGTTTCTTCTAATACATGAATATGTAAATCTAACCGGAGTCTACCAAAAGGAAGCCGTAACCTACCTCGAGGCTGAGCGGTTGCCACGAACATCTGTAGACCTCTAATTCATTCATCACATCGTAACTCTAACGAAGGAACTTAAAATACTCATGAGAGCCAAGGATATGAATCACCATTAACACACTTGTAAGGGGTTTCAGATTGATAAGGAAAAATCCAGAATTTGAACTACCCTTAGATTTCTAGGCTCCTATTACCAAAAGAACTCTTATCCTAACCATAACGAGTTATTGCTAGACCAAGTTGCCATTTTTAACTATTTCCTTGAGAAAACCCATTTCCAAGATTCATGGAAAAATTCATTTGCAATTAGAAAGAAGATAGGAGTCTAGGTTATTAACCAATCTAGGGTGAAGAACATGAGATATTTAAATCAATGAATTACATATGAAGAACAAACTAACCAATCATCCTTCCCATCTAGGGTTTAGTGATACCTATTATGTTAGCTCTCTAGGTGAAGACTTTTAGGAACAAATTACAATGTGAAGGGAGGAATGAGGAGAACATAGGAGGAATTACATTCCCAACAAAATCTGATTTTAGGCTCCCAAAAGACTAGAGGGTAGCTGGACTTTAGGGTTTATGAGAAAAATGGGGCCAATTCCCGAAATAAAGTCTTAAATAGAGATTTTCACTGTACGTAACTGCTCCAGCGGTATGGGAACTGCTTCGACGACGTCGCCAAGGCAGCTGAGTGGCCGTTGTGGGGCACACTGGCCAAATACACTTGCCGCATTGGCGGTGATACCACCGCTACAGCGCCACTACTTTAGCGCCTTTCCAGATGTTGTGGAGGCCCAACTGAGCCTGGTGGCCCACATTTCAAGCTCTCATGCGATGCGCACAACATTTTTGATTAAATTAGTGATTTCTAGAAATATAACTGAACGAAGACATTTTTAAGGAGTCAGAGTTGCGGGTTTCCTCGAAATTTACAGTAACGACGAAACGGGTGGGTAAATGTGTCATTTTTATAGTACGTAAATTCCATTAGTTTTGAAATGTCATTTATGACTTAGTCGAGCCTTTGGTTCAAATCCCAAGGCATTTGGGTGTGATTTGGATACTTGGTTGGAAAGTTGAGTTTTAGGAGTTTGGAGTTGACCTTGGTCAACCCCGGGTCAAGATGACCTCTTTTGGAAAATTCGAGTGTACGTGTGAGATTATAACGTGTTTTGTGATAGAATGCATATTTGATTTGTGTCCGGGGGGTCCCGGGTGAGTTCGATGTTTGATTGAGTCCGGGTGAGAAATACATATACGGGTGGGCTCACGTTCACGTGAGGGTTTTGGGCATGGGCCGGGTTGGGTCGACCCATGAGTTTGCGGTAGTCTCCGTCTCGATCGCGATGAGTTGGGTCGGGTCATCGGTTGCGTTTGCGAGGCTCTCTCGCTTTTACAAAACAATTTACACTTGGACAAATTTAAAAACCACAATTCGACTTTCATTCTTCATTCACCCATATTAGAAGCTATCGAACTCAAAATTTGAGAGATTCCAAGTGCAAAATTCAATTTTCTTCATTGGGGAAAAATCTAAACCTTTATCTAAGTGATTTCCATTAATTCCTTTCTTTAGTTTATGCTTCTACCAATGATTTCCAAAGCAGAAAATAAGGGTTTTTCCATAGAAATAGGTTTGATAGCCATGATTGATTAAGTAGTTTGAATGTTGATTTGAATTGCATTCATCACTCGCACCTCGTCTTGAAACTGTAAAAAACGGTCACACCCCTATCTTACTAGGTGTGATGGGCACCCGACCCCATATTCGGGAGCCGAGCGAACCCCGCCGACTCTCATTGCACATATGAACTACACACGTTTTTTTTTTTTTTAACTAGCATTAACATAATTAGCACAATAATAAACATGAAATAGCTAATAAGCTTTGCGATCATGCTATACAAACACGGGGGACCGTCAGAGTACCAAATAGCTACCGTACACACGTCGTTCACGAGCCTCTAAACATAGTACACATATATATAGAAAGGGGCCGGAGCATCGCCGTGCCCGAATATATACACACGTAAGTAGTACCACGGGGCCTGGGCTCCGAAACAACCGGAGCGCCGCAAAATGCCGAGGGAACCCTAAGGATCGACCCGCTATCCATTGCCAACCTGCGCGGCATGAAACGCAGCGCCCACATGAAGGGGCGTCAGTACAAATAGTGTACCGAGTATGTAAGGCATGCATAATAACATAGTAAATGAATATAGAGTACGAGTCACAACAGAATAGATGTACGGGCTTAAGTCCGGATGCATAACACCGTACATACGTGTATGCCCCCCCCGTAGGATACCCACGCAAGCTTAGCCCATTTTTTTTCGAACACGAGTCCCGTATCCGTATACAAGAAATGCGCACATTTCGGTAAACGGTTCATTTCAAGAACAAGACATTTTAGTAAACGGTACATTTCGAGAATAAAAGACATTCCGAAACAAGACATTTTAGTAAACAACACATCTTTACGTACGCTCGAGTACATCGCCCTCCCACCCCCCTCCCCAATGTCCCAACACAACATATCATATATATCATATATCGCATATACGTACGCCGCGTACGGCTCTCCCATATCCCGCGTCCGGGCATCCCGCGTCCGGATGATAAGCACCGAATCGGGACACGTTGCCCTTCCCCTTCCCCCATATACATATACATTTACATACATATGTCATATATAGTAAAACATAGTCATATATATATATTCATGGTAGGTACATTCGCTATTGACATACTGCGTCGAGACATTTACTCATGTTCGACATCGTCGTTGCCATTATAAATTTATATTCGTCGTTTTAGTCATCAAAACTATCAAGAACGTAGAACTTGGATTTTGGAGAAAAAATGAATATTTTGAAAACATTTATAAAACTTTTAAGAAGAAAAAGTCACGCTTTAAAATCATAATTTCTAACTTTTGAAAATAAGGGCGTTGTAGTCACTCTCTCGTCATATCTCTATTGCCATCATCATAAAAATCCTTGTTAGCATAGTTACGACTTGTCTCTCGATAACGAATTAAGAATCAAAAGTGCTTCCATTGGATTCTACTTTATAATGAATCAACGAATAACAAGGAAAATCCGGAAACAAAGGGGCCCACCTCGGTCGGTAAATGAGGCGGCGCACACCATTTACGTGTAATACGTTTCATGACGTTCCTTACGAAGGTCTTAGGGTAATCGGGTCTCATTCTTGCAAGTTCTAGGACGTTTGACATTGCTTTCACAATCCATGCACTTTTGGTTCAATCTTCTTGAATGAATAGTAGCTATTTTCAATTACGGGATTTCGGAGTTAGGAAGGTCCCCGAGGCGCGAAATCAAGCCTATACATCTAAGACATGCCAAGAAAGGAAGGGAAAACCTTACATGTCTCTTTTCACTCCTTAGCTATTCCAAATTGCTTGCGATTTCTCGGCCAAAATCGCAAATTGGTCATGTTTACCAAAATCCTTATTAGGACACTTAGGCTGAAATCTTAAGGTAATGCTTGGCTACCGAAATTTCGGCAGCATTTCCTCTCTGTAAATATACCATCCTCAACATTCAACTCAGCAAGTTTTCAATCAACAACAACCCGGAATTCAAACCCGGCCAAACTATTAACACAACTCAACAACAATACTAACAATTCCATATTCAATCAATTTACTACTTCTTCCAAAACTTTCAACTTCAATGAAACAATAACAACCTTATAATATATATTCCATCAACATCATACTAATATCATTACATGCTATCATGCAAGAACATTATTTTTCGATATACGCAATCTTCCAATTGCCAATACTTCACCAAACTTATCAAGTCTTTGTTTGCGATATAACATCTACTTCACAACAACTAAGATGTTAATTACAACTCGCTCATTATTCTTTCACAACTCACCAATGTACATGACTATACATCAAGTATACACGTACATACACACCACACACTACACGTATCATATCATGCACACACACACAACCACGTTCTATATCCAAATTCATTCAATTTCCATTATCAATATAGTATTCATAACAATAATAACCAAACACTAAATAAATTAATTAGAACATGCTTTCACACACACACACACATATATATATACACGGCCACACCCACTTTTTTTCCTCTTCCATGAATTTCATCCATTTTCTTACACACTACACATGCAACATCATCCATAACATGCAAAAGAGTCAAACCTCACCTTTTCTTCAATTCTTCACTTCGAGTAGAGATTCCAACTTATAGAAATAGGTGTTCCTCTTGCTCCAAAACCACTCCACCTTGCTAGGGACCCTTGAATTGGTAGGAAAAGATTTTGTAAAAAAATTTTTGAAATTTTTCTCTTGAAATTTTTCCTTTGGCCGAATGGCCTTCAACTTTTCTCCTTCTCTTTCTTGTTCTTTTTTCTTGAAAATTCTAGAGTTTTTATGATAAAGATGACTTAGTCATCTTATTTAATACCAAGTATGAATTAGTCATGGGCCTCAGCTCATGGCTTGGCAGTTGGGCCTTTGGTTTTTCTAAAAATTCAAGCCCACCTTGTATTTTTGGCTAGTTCTTGTAATTTATGAAATATTTTTCCAACTTCCAAATTTGCCCTTCGTCTTTCTCCATATTTCCACGAGTCATATTGCAAATTTCCCTTATACCCTTTGACCTTCCTCATTATTTTTACTCTAAATTTTTCATAAGCAACAGCACATGTCAAACAAAATAAAAAAATATGACGCTTGCTTGTCGTCTTCCCGCGATTGTCTCGAATTATCATTATACAAAATGCGGGATATAACGACGCATGATCGACATTGACTTGTTATGATGTATTTTACATGGTGTACACATATTCCGTTTCATACATTCATGATATTATTGGATTGGTTTGATGAGAAATAAGAAAAGGGCCTTGAGGGTTTGATATTGATATGATACATGGAAAGAGTGATGTCACGGCCCAAACCGGAGGCCGCGATCGACACCCAAGACCCTACTGGCCGAGTGCCATACTACCATTCCATCCATGAGTCACAACTTTTGTGAACCTTTAATCTAAAAGATGACGCTACGTTAGGAAAAAAAAAACTTTTCAATAAAACTCTTTCGTCAAATCGTGGACTTCTCCTTATCGTTAATTCAAAGAAAACCTTTAATCACAATAAAATCTTTAAAAATAAAGCATAAAAACGCACAGACCTATATGGTGGTTACACCACTTTTGACGCAAAAAGTCTCTAACATACACGGAATACCATAACCGTACAACTCAAAAATTTTCCGTTAACGTACGAATGAATAGACTAACGAAGGGCACGATGTATACGATGTTGATATGTAAGAAATAGCATTTGACGATTCTAAATGAGATTTCAATGACATTCGAGTAGGAGTATTTAAGTTGTTAAGGAAGGCAAGTACATGTTATGTGTCGGGCAAGATTTATGAGTATCGAATTAATGATGACTTAATGATGTTACTGGAGAAGAGTTATAATGTCCCTTTGGTAATGAGGTGTTAAATAAGGGTCAAGAAGGTTCTATATGATTGGAGGTCAAACGAGTCGACGAAAACGAACTTCGAAAAAGTCAAGTATTATACAACCCAACATATCGACGTATAAAACATACTAATGCGTATGTTAGGCCATGTGTTGTGACCAGAATGTCTCCTTCACCGGACCCGGATCTACAGCCAAACATACGGCCAAGATAATTTATACGCGTATGTTGGTCCGTAGAATGGTCGAGACACCTTCAAGAATTAATATAAGGACCTCTCTCATTTAATTTATTTCATTATTTTCTCCACACTTCAAAACACTCTAGAGAAATCTCACTCTTCATCCACAAAGAACCAAGAAATTGATGATCAACTTCGTCAAACCAACAAAATCAAGTG
>NW_026717771.1:0-30269 GCF_029784015.1 Lycium ferocissimum | reverse complement strand
ATCATACATAAGAGATACAAAAGACAAATATGATAATCAGAATGCCAAAGTGCTTTGCTTTCTTTTGAAAAACATTTCTATCTCATACATACGGAAAATCAAACACATCATATGAGCTGACATTAACCGAATGCCGAGGAACATACGGCCCGATCCATAAATAATATAATAATGCCGAGGAACGTACGGCCCGATCCATATATAATATAATAATGCCGAGGAACGTACGGCCCGATCCATATATAATATAATACTGCCGAGGAACGTACGGCCCGATCCATATATAATATGATAGTCATATACATACCGTACCCATCCCTCTAGTGAGGGACTCGGTAAATAAAATCATATCGTCATATTATCACATATCATCATGTCATCATATTATCATATCACATACCACATACGGTCCGTAATGGGATGTCACACCCCAATCCTACTAGGGTGTGATGGGCACTCGACCCCATATTCGGAGCCGAGCGAACCCGCTGACTCTTATTACATACATACTTTCTTTGGATTCTTAGATTAAACAAAAATAAAATACATAGTAAAACTTTCGGAACCTTTTGTCGTTTCCGGTTAAACACAATCAGAATATAAGGGCTCGTAACATAATGTATAATAAAAACACATCGGCTCGTGGAACCATTTTCAACCGACACTAAACCCACGACTCGCCCGCAAAGTCTCTAACTTCGAACAAAAGCCGCACAAAGACACATACTCGACTAGACAACTCCGAACAAATGGAGTCTACTAACTCCGCCGGAACGTCTTCGTAATAGCTCTTACTTGTCCGAGTGTACCGCGCGCATGAAACGCGCGCCGCCCACAAAAAGGGGCGTCAGTACGAGTAATGTACCGAGTATGTAAGACATGTATAATAACACACGAGAGATACATAGCCTGAACAATGACATAAGAAAATATATAGAGCATATCATGAGATAGAAAAGCAACCTGTACATATGAGTGCCCTTTTGGCGGATACTTTGCATGCTTAGTGCTGCGGAACGTGCAGCCCGATCCATATACATTGCTGCGGAACGTGCAGCCCGATCCATATACATTATACTTTACTTTCTTTGAAAACATATTTATTTCATATATATGAAAAATAGAACATATCATATTGCCGAGGCGTCAGCTCCGATCCATTTAACCACATATCCCGCGTCCGGGCATCCCGCGTCCGGGACGATATCATATCATTCTCCAACTGATCAGGTGGTTGTGCGTCTATAGCGCCTGGCCCTTTTCCCCATCTTCCCCATATACATATACATATATCATGTAAGCATGCAGGAGAGCCCAAAGAAAAGTTATGTATCCGTCGGAGTGACGTAAGGTCGGTAACCTCCGATTACTTTATGGAATAATCATGGGCGCTTTGTCTCACCTTGAAGGAACAATTATAAGGCGAGACTATCAATCAAGGATAGCATCACGGGAAAACATAAAACAGGGTCATACATATCATTTCATATACTTTGAAACCTTTGAAATAGTCATCATCCAAAAATGGCTTAACATTTCATATCGTCGTATTCACGGTAAGAACATATCCTTGACATATTCGTCCTAGTCATTTTCTCATATCTGGCATCATCATCGTCATCATAGAATCATAGTCGTTGTTTTGATCATAAAAACTTTCAAGAATCGTAAAACTTAGATTTTGGAGAAAATGGATATTTTGGAAAACATTCATAAACTTTTAGGAAGGAAAATCATGCTTTGGAATCATAACTTCTAACTTTTGAAAATAAGGACGTTATGGGAACATTTATAAAATCGCAACGTATGATTCATGCCATAGAAGGAAAAAGGACGAGCCTTAACATACCTGCGCCGCGCCTTACTAGCCACGCTTATTCGTCCAAACTCGTTGCCGCTAATCTACATTCAAGACGATTAAGGCGCTTGTCGGTTCACTCTCATATGCCTCTTAGCCTTTCGCCCTATACATTTATATTCTGCGAAATTTCGGCGGATCTCCCCGTAAATACACCGTCCCGAGAATATGGCTCGGCCCAATTCATCCATTAACAACAATCCGAGAATTCAACTCGGCCAAACCAACAATGCCAACAATCTTACTAACAACATTCCAATTCAATTCAATTCAATTCAATTCTCGTAATGTTCCAACAACTTAGTCGACACACTACCTTACTTGAAGCCTTCAAATTCCACACCAACCTTACACTTCATTATCATTCACATACGTTAACTTCAACAACAACCTTTATTCTACATGACATAATCCATAACGACAACAACTAAAATGTCAAATAACATAGAGTTACATTAACTTACCAAAACACCTATTATCTGACCATAATCACTTCTTACGTCTTTTCACGTATTTTCATCCATCCCTTTACATAGTAACAACATAACAACCAAAGTACTAAATAGAATTGTTTCATTTTCTTCTACACCACACGAGGACCACACGGCCAACACCATAAACACCCAACTCATGGTTTTCATTCATTTTTGCATTATGGACTTCACAACACAACAAGCAAACTACTAACATAAGATCAATTCATCACACTTCCACAACATTACTCCCATTTGGCCAAGCCCCCAACATACATATTTTTATATATTTCATTCATTCATCCATACTACAACATATACCATCATCCGCAACACAATACATGGCTACAACTACCACCCACAACTCAACAACAAAATTTCTAAATAATATTAATTCATCATTTCAATCCAACACCACACATATATTCGGCCAATATGCAACACACATATTTTCATTTATTTCATTCATTTCTTCAACCTAGAACATATATGAACCATCCACACACTCAAAAGAGATGAAACCTTACCTTTTTTTTCAACTTCCGACTTGGTTTAGGGTTGGTACATGCCACCAAAAGACTTCTACTTGCTTAAACACTTACTCCAAGTTGTAGAGAACCTTCCATTAGGTAGGAAAAGTGGAAGAAAATAATTTTTCTTGGCCAACTTCTTGCTTCCAAATTTTGGCCACCATGGCCGAATGCTTCTTTCCTTTCTCTCTTTTTTTTTTCTTTCTTTCTTTCTTTCTTTCTTTCTCTCCACTCTATCAAATTAAAATATGAACACACATATATATAGCCCCCATGAGCATGTGAGGGGCACATGCCCCCTCTCTAGATTTTTCTTTTCTTTTCCTTTCTTTATTTCTAGAATTTTCTTATTTTGTCATCTTTTTCCATATTTATGCATGTGCATTTTGCATGGCTTTCACTAAAAGAAATATGAACACATGGCCCTTCTCTTGAATCTTCATAAAGCCCTGTGAAATTACCATTTTGCCCCTAGCCTTTTACATTATTTCCACGGCCCATTTTGCGAATTTCTCTTTTTGCCCTTAACCTTTCACAATATTTCCATACTAATAATAGTCATAAATAACGACTCGTCCATTAAAATAATTTTTTGAAAATGATCTTGCCCTTAACTTTCCACGACGACTTTGGAATTTCCAAACGTACAATATACGGGCTATAACATGGGACCCGATGATGAACATGGTTGCCCCTCCCCCCGGCGCCATAACACATCATACTTCGGAATGTTGCATACCTCCGAACACATCATACTTCGTATCACATCATACTTCGGAATCACATCATACTTCGGAATCACATCATACTTCGGAATATAGCATAGTGCGCACGATAACATACCGGCCCGGGACTCGGCGAAAGAGGTAATAACAGAATGCACGAGCAGAATCGTGGGAAATCATATGCAATACAAAACACTTACAAAGACCCAACAAAGATAATCAAAGCGAACTATTATTTACAAACCCGGTAAAATAGTCAAATCGGATTTTCTTCCGAATATTACTCGGGAACATATCAAACCGAACTTCAGAAATCGTAGTCACGTATCAAAATCACATGTATAAAAATCCTCATTCCAAACTCAACGGATCAATAAGTAATTATACTCGGGAGTCGAAAAGGGAGTCGTATTAAGTTCTTTCAAAAAGTCGTTAGCACTGTACAAAGGAAAGTCGCGGGACCCACGGATGAGCGTCAACCCAATCCGGGCCCGCCTATGAAAATCAAAGTCATCATACGTTATAGAATCATTTACGAGCATATCAAAGCCATCCGGTTCTGTCTGTGAAAGTTACGGACGTTCGTAGTTACAAAACTCTTTTGAGAACAAAACTTTTTAGGCAACATTTGAAAACCAATCATACAAAGACATGTAAACCATAGCTTGACCATATAAGGATGCCAACATCAAGAAGCAAATAAGCATCGTAAACATGCTCGGACTTTAAGAATAGAATTACCCCCAAGGCTCGTAACGTATCATAGCTTAGCCATATCTAAGACATGCCAAAAGAAGGAAAGGTAAGCTTTACATACCTCGTCCTATTCCTAAGCTGTTCCCAACCTAAGTCTCGGCTTCTCACGATCTACAATAATGTCATTAAGTACCAAACATTAGCCATAAGCACTTAAGAATCCAATCCCAAGCCATCACTTTATTTACAGAAATTTGGGCAAAGATTTCCCCTATATGCTCAACATCCCCGAGAATTCAACTCGGCCAATATCATCAACAATAATACCAACAACCACTCCAACAACATCAATAACATCCACAAGTGATTCAAAACGCATTCTAACGTTAATGATTCCTTTCTACACAATTCGGCAACATTTCATTTATGTTCAAATAAACTACATACAATTAAGCCAATACCAATACTCACATATTCAATCACTAACCCGCAACCATTCAAGCAAGATTTAAGAACATTCCAAGCGATCCATACAATATTCAAAACAACTCAACCATACACTACTCCACCCGAAATCCTCTATTTCCAATAAACACAACAACAACACATTTCTTTCTTCCAAATTCATGAACTACACCAATAATCCGCATGTTAACAACATCATTCTTAATAATATAAGTAACTATCTTAAAATCACATTATTTTCTCTAACAATCTACAAACGACTCTAACTTTCATTTGAATCATTAAACCATCATTCTCATCATAGAATCCATACAACAACAACCAAAAATACTAAATAGAATTTTGTCCATCATAGTCTACCAAAAATAGTCCTCACAGCCACAACCCAACTTGCATGATTTCATGAATTCCATCCGTTTCTACATACTACAACATACATAAATCACCCATAACACATATAAAAGAGGGTTGAACCTTACCTTTTTCCACTTAGTTCTTCCCTTGGCTAAGGTTGAGAATTGCATGAACAAAGGCTTTGCTTGCCCCAACAACCACTCCATGTTGATTAGGACCTTCCAATGAGTACGAATGCTAGGAAAAATAATTTTTTTGGTGAAGAGTTTTGGTCTTCCATTTCTCTCTCTCATGGCCGAACCTCCCCTATTTTTTTTCTCCAAGGTTCTACAAAATTCTAAGGGGTGGAGATGATGAATAAAGATGAGTTAGTCATCTTCCTATACTTATATAAATCACACAAGTGTACCATGGCCCACACCCACACATGGCCACATATGGCCATTTTCATGAAATATTTAGTTTCCAGAATTTCACTTCTAGCCCTTGATTTTCATGAAATGCTTAACTCTCCATAATTCACTTTTAACCCCAAATCTTCCTTATTCCCAATTTACCCTTAACACTCCATACCAATGAAAAGATGAATATGCAACTTATGTATTCTAACAAAGTTGGAAAAAAATAACCTTGTCCATAACTTGTCGCAACCAACTTAAGATATTCCAACGTACAAAATATGGGACATAACAGAAAGTAGACAGGAAAGTGTAACACGCGTGGTCGTGTTAAGCATATAAGGTAAGTCCATTATTTTCGGACGTTATGGATATTGGGAGCCCTGTGCGGCTGTGATACGATACGATATGATATGATATGTATATACATATATGTGTTGGCCCTGTGAGGCACTGTTGGTATTTTCTGCGTGCAGGTTTTGAGATAGTAAGAAATATAGAGGAAACTCTGCCGAAATTTTCCCAGAAATAAAAAAAAAAAAAATGAGATATGGGTTTGTAATATGACTTGAAAGGTCATGCCGATAGTAATGGTGAGATCTGGCTAAGCTACGAGTACGGCTGACATTGAGAAAGAAGTAATAGTATGATTAAGACAAGAGTAAGGAGGGAAAAGAATTGTGATGTATACAAATGTATGGATAAGATAACTTGTGAAATATTAAGGATAAAGTGGACCAGAAAGGGTAAAGGGTTAAGGAGTGTTATGTTATAGGATTGATTATGAATAAGATATAATGTGAATATAACGGGAATTGTTATGAAGATAAGTGAAGCCTAGTGAGAAAGTGGCCAAGGTTATGATGTGATCTATGTAGCTAGAATGCAAAGGCAAGTGTGAAATGGAAAAACAAGCTATGGAACGAATAAGGAAGGGTTTGAGTTAAAGATTAAGAGACGACATGAGATAATGTGCCTAGAATGTTACAAGTTGAGTAAAGGGAATAACAAGAAGGAAAAGTTTAAACCGAGATATATTGGACCTTATCACATTATTCGTAAGGTAAGAGGAGATGGAAAAAAATATGATTGGCGAGTAAGAGATTGTGTGTTATAGTAATAAAAGAAACCCCCGATGTCACGACCCAACCTGGGGCCATGACAAGTGACCGGGCTTACCCTGTCTGAGAACTCAACATTTGCTACTTGCACTCGAACATGGTGATCAGTAGATTTTTTTTTGTCGAAAATTCTAGATAAAATACTAAAGTCGGTATATAACTCAAAACGTCTTAAAACGTGCTGACATATATACACATACATAAATATATACATGGCATAGGACAAGGCGGGCCGAAGAGGCTACCGCTACCTCTGTACAACAATATAGAGACGGGCAGAACCAAACAGTACCCGCCTATAACACCCACGCTGTTCGTACGTCTAAAAGTACGACTTGCGTAATATATACACAAAATTATACCAAAATAGGAACGGCCCTCCGAACGAGTGGAGTTGTCCGACTTCTCAGAGCCGAATCCCCCAAGTAGCCGGATCGCCGAGTCGCGTCCCCCCGTACCCAAGGGTATGAAACGCAGCCGAAGATAGGGGGTCGTACGGAATATGTCTTGAATATGTAAAGCGAGGATAGATAATAACCACCGCGCAATTTAGGAAGGAAGAAATCACAATCAACCCGATATCTGTGATTTCTTCGCTTAAGAGAAAACATAAATAAATACACAGAGTCCCAAACAAGCTTTAAGTAAATAATCGCAATCCAACTAACGATTCCAGAGTAAGTAATGTAATCTAGAACACCTCTTCTAAAGGAGTAATGCAATACATCACACGCGCCGCTTCCGGCAAAATAATGTTAGCCCCTTCGGGCAGCCGCTTCCGGCTCGATATCAATAATGGCCTCTGTTCGAGGCGCCCGCTTCCGGCTCTATATCAACAATGGCCCCTTCGGGCAGCCGCTTCCGGCGTAGGAATGATGGCCCCTTCGGGCATGCCGCTTCCGGCATAATAATAATCACGGCCCCTTCGGGCATATTAGTAATGATAACATAAACATAAGTAGTAAATGAAATAAAATAGTAAAGCCTCGCACCCCTTTCGGAGTGGTTTTAGAGAGTTTTAAAAAAAAATCAATTTTATGTTTCTTTGTACAAAACTAGTTCTTTAAAAATCATTAGTGAACCACAAACGCGTTTCCGAAGCCATTTTTGGAAAACCGAAGCAATAATTATAATAGTAATGTTGTTACACGCAAAAGTATACTATAGAACATAATGAAGTAGTTCAACAACCGTCTCTTTGGTAGTCGGGACAACGCCTCAAAAGTTTCCTTTAATTATTGTACCAAAATAAGTCAAATGGAGCAATACAAAAGTCTCGGATCAGGGGCCCACCCCGGATCGTGTCGGGGTGGCGGACGTGAACGACGAACATTAGCCTTTACGAAGTCACTTACGAGAGTTTTAGGACAATTCGGTTCCATTTGTGAAAATTATCGGTGCTTAGGTCGTTCTTTCAACAAACATAAAAGGCACAATTCAATTCTATTGAATGGAAAAAGGGGCAAACTCAACCTCGGATTTCTAGGAATAGACTCACCCCCAAGGCTCGTATCCAAATCTATTACGTCTAGGACATGCCAAAATAAAGAAGGGTAAGGCTTTACATACCTTATTCGCGTCTTACGCTCGTCTGAGCTCAACTCCCGTTTCTACCAAAATCTACAATTGGTCATAATTACCAAATGTGAGTTACAAGCTTTTAAGAATTCAAGTTTAAATCCATATTTGCCTACCGAAATTTCGGCAAAGATTTCCCCTATACATTCAACATCCCCGAGTATTAAACTCGGCTTAAATGACCCAACAACAACATCAACAACACCAATAATCGCTACCAAACACATATTAACACAAATAGGCTTTCCTTCTACATAATGCATTAACTCCCATTCCAACTTCATACTTCCAACTTCATGTCAACGTTCTCATATTCGTTTACTAATCTAAAACCATTCAAATATAATTCGGAGACATTTCATATCATTTCTACAGAATATTCACAAAATATACAAACTTTCCACCAAAGCCATAATGCATCCAAAACTTTTAATCTTTAACATACATATTCATAGTATGTTTCCATCTTCCAATATCCACAATCATCATAATTTGCATCTTAACAATTTCATTTCCATGTTAACATAAAGCTAGAATAAAATCATATAATTTCCTACAACAACCTAACAATGGATTTTTCATGCCAACTTGAACCATTCTCCTTTCATTTACTCCACAAGAACACAACAACACAATTAATACACTAAATAAATTCAATCCATCTCCCTTCATGCAAGATACTACACGGCCACAACACACACATGCACCACACGGCCATGCACACACACACACACACATCATAATTCCATGATTTCCATTCAATTCTAATCGTTATAACATACCCACATCTCCCATAACATAAAACATAGAATTCTTACCTTTTTCTTCAAATTCCAACTTGTCGCAAACGTGGTTCTTTCGCTAAACTAATTATACCACGTCGAAGAGCGTCTTGAACTTGTCAAGAATTCAAGAAGGAAGAGATTTTTGGATCAAAGTTGAAGGCTTGGAAATTTTTCTTTCTTTTTTTTCTTGTTGGCCGAATGGTGTTGGCTATTGCTCTCCAAGTTCTTCTTCTTTTTTTCTTGAAAGTTCTTGGAATTATGAAGAATAATATGGTGGCCATCTTATTTAATCACATGGATTTTAATTCCATATGGGCCTTGGGCCATATGGCCTTGGCCGGCCACCCCCTTAATTTTGGGCCTCATTTTCTCTTATTTATTTTGAGCCCAATTCATCACGGATCCTATTTTAAAAATTCCCGGGACTAATTTCCAAAATTCCAAGCTTGCCCTTAGGCCTTGTCCAATGTTCTCGTGTCAATATTTTCCATAAGTAACAACATACACACCACATAAAATCAAAGCATGGCCTTATTCTTACAAATCACAATTATGTCCGAATTTCCCAAATGTGCAAGAACACGGGATATAACACCCGAGATCATTACAAGACCCTATGAGACTAATTGAACATTCGAGGACGAATGTTCTAAGGGGGAGGATGTTATATCCCGTATTTTGTGCCTTGGGATAATCCGAGCTAACCATGAAATGTTAAGGACAGGACTATTTTGGAATACGAGGTTGAGACTTTTAACCTCCGATTTTGTTTTAAGGCATAAGTTGCTTATGATTTTATTGGTGTCACACCCTTAATCCGGCAGGGTGTGACAAATTGGTATCGAAGCAAATCGTCCTAGGGGTTGTCTGCAAAGTCGTGTCCGGTAGAGTCCTGTTTATGGTGTGAAGCCGGCCACATTTATAAACAGGAGGCTACGAGGCATCTAGGGTGGTTATGTCACGACCCAACCCCGTAGGCCGCGACTAGTGCCCGAACTGGGCACCCGTACATACCCATTAATCAGAAATAGCGTACGAATAACTTGTACCGGTATAAATATATATATTTGCGTAAAAGTGAAACGTCGCCCGAAGTCATGTCACAAATGTACGGTATACATATCGCTATCACAATCCAAACAGATAATGTCACATATAAGCCGATAAGGCTATCATGGTATAGTGGACGTCCAATTCACAAATCACACGTACACGACCGAACAAAGTTGAATACCCATAACCCACACATATATGTCTACAGTACCTCTAAGAATAATAACGAGAATCATATGACGGGACGGGCCCCGCCGTACCCGTGAATAACATATACATATATGCAATAACAGAAGCTGGATCAAGTATAGGCTCCCGAACAAGGGAGCGCTCCAAGTCCGCTGAACAGGAATCCTAAGCTGGTGGATCATCCAAATAAGTGTTTGTACACGCGCATGAAACGTGCCGACCCCCGAAGAAAGGGGGTCCGTACGGAATATGTACTGAGTATGCAAAGCATGAAATATAGTAAACAAGATCATAGTCAAAACCAAAAGTACGAAAAATAAATGCAATATTCAAAATATCAAAATGCTTACTCATAAAAATACAAATCATGCATAGGGCTCTTAGAACGGTGGTCGCACACTCGTCGTTGGCGCCACACCACATCATCACACCGAAGGTTTCATATCTCGTATCCCCGTCACACATCATAGCATATCATAACATCATAACACATCATAACACCATAAGCGGTACCCCTCTAGCGAGGAACTCGGTGAACCGTAACACATCATACCGCCGAATATACATAGTGCGCACGATAACATAACCGGCCCGGGACTCGGTGAAGGAGGTAATGACGTAATGCACGAGCGCAGTCGTGAGCAACTATATGCAATTTAAAACATTTTCAAAAACTCGATAGATTAATCAAAATGAACCATCATTTAAAAACCGAGGCGATAGTCAAATCAAGTTTCCTCCGAGGGTCGTTCGAAAGCATATCAAATAGAACTTTGGACTCATAAATACGTATTAAACTATATGAAGTAACTTATGGAACTTAGGGGCATAATCGTCGTTATAAACTCGTTAGAGAAATAAGTAATCGCCGCTCGAGGGTTAAGGCGATCGTTACACTAAATCCTTTCAAAAGTCGTTAGTACTACACAAGGAGAATCTCGGGGCCACGGACGAGTATCGAACCAATCCGGTCCATTTATGAAAGTTGGAGACCTTATCCATTATAGAATCTCCCGCGAACGTTTCGAAGCGATCCGAGCTCGTCTATGAAAGTTACGATTGTTCGTAGTTACGAAACATTTTTGGAATAAAAATCTTTATAAAATCTTTGAAACCAAATCATGTAAAAACATAAGGATCATGGTTCGACTGCATTAAGAGAGCCAACATTAAGAAATGAATAAAAATTGCACACAAGCTCGGACCTTAAGAATGGAGTTAACCCGAGACTCGTATCACAATCTACTTACGACTAAGACATGCCTCAAGAAAGAAAGGGTAAGCTTCACATACCTCGTCTGCTTCCTACGTAAATCTGAACTTAGGCCTCGGCTGTCACGACCCAACCCCGTAGGCCGTGACTAGTGCCCGAGTTGGGCACCCAAACGCATTCATCGAACCCGAATCACACACAGCTGGCTTATGCACATATGAATATCAAACGCTGTCTCAAACACAACCATACACATACATAGAAGCCGCGAGGCTATCAATGGCACAACGGCCCAAAGTATATATATATGCAAGCCGACAAGGCTGCCACGGCGAATAGGATCGCCCAAAACATATAACATACGAACACACCTGTACAGAGTAGGCACATAACCCACATATACTGTTATATCCCGCATTTTATGCAATCAGATAATTCAAGACAATCGCGGAAGACGACAAGCAAGGCCATATTTTATTTTGTTTGGTATATGAGTTGCTTGTGAAAAATTTAGAAGTGGAATTAATGAGGAAGGTCAAGGGCATAAAGGGAAATTTTCAATACGACTCGTGGAAATATGGAGAAAGACGAAGGACAAATTTGTAAGTTGGAAAAAAATTTGTTTTCATGAATTACAAGAACTAGCCCAAAACATAAGTGGGCTTGAATATTTTTTTTTAGAAATTAAGGCCCAACCGGCCATAAGGCATGGGCTAGGCCCATGACTAATTCATGCATGGTATTAAATAAGATGACTAAGTCATCTTTATCATAAGAACCTCTAGAATTTTCAAGAAAAGAAGAACAAAACAAAGAAGGAGAAAAACCTCAAGGCTATTCGGCCATAGAGGATTTCCAAAGAAAGAATTGCAAAAATTCTCTTAAAAATCAATTCCTACCAAGTAAAGGGTGCTTAACAAGGTGGGGTTGTTGTTGGAGCAAGAAAGATTCATAATCATACAAGTTGCCAAGTGGTGGTCAAGTGAGAAGTTGAAGAAAAAAAGGTGAATTTTAATTTTGTTTTAAGTGTTATACATGGTTTATATGCATTGTAGTATGTTAAAATGGATGAAATTCATGAAGGAGAGAAATATAGTATATGGCCGTGCATATATATATATGTGTGTAGGAGTCATGATTCAATTATTTTAATTAGTGTTTGGTTGTTATTGTTGTGGATACGACGTTGATAATGAAAGTTGAATAAATTTGGAGAGGTTGTAGTGTGCATGTTGGTGTTGGCCGTGTGTGTTGAGTGTGTGTGACCGTGCATGTGTGGGCTAGTGTGGCCGTGTGGTTGTGGTGAAATATGGGAGAAAATGAGTCAATTTTATTTAGTGTTTTGCTTGTTGTTATGTTGTGGACCCTATGTTGTTAATGAATACCTAGGAACCTTAATGAAGTTGTAGTAATGGAGACTTGTTTTAGAAGTTATATGAATGGAAAGTGATGTTCTTGTATGCATGAAAGACAATATGGTTAGTATAGTGTTGTTGGAATGTAGATCATGAGGTTGTTATTATTTTCATTGAAGTTGGAAAGTTTTTGGAAGAAGTAGTAAATTGATTGAGTATGGAATTGTTATGTTATAGCCCGTACTTCGCACGTTTGGATATTTCGAAGTCGACGTGGAAAGTTAAGGGCGAGACGATTTTCAAAAATCATTTTAATGTGCAAGTCGTTAGAAAAATTATTTGTGATTATTATTAGTATGGAAATATGGCGAGAGGTTAAAGGCGGAAAGAGAAATTTGCAAAATGGCCAATGAAAATAATGTGGGAGATTAGGGACAAAATGGTAATATTGAGAAAAGTCGAGGGGCAAAATGGTAAATTCAACCAAGCTTCATGAAAATTCCATAAAAAGGCCATATTGGCCATGTGACCAAAAAAAAAAAAAGAAAAGATGACAAAAATAAGTCATCTTTGCCAAGAGTTTCAAGAAAATTCTAGAAAAGAAATGAAAGGAAAAAAAGAAAGAAAAATCTAGAGAGGGGCATGTGCCCCTCACATGCATGTAAAGATGATATATATATATATTTGATCATCTTTTAATTCAAGACAAAAAGCAAGCCAAAAAAAAGAAAGAAAGGAAGAAGAAAGAAGGAGAAAAATACCATGGCCTATTCGGCCATGGAGATGAAAATGGGACCCCATGAAATCTCCTCCCAAAAATTATTTTCTTGATGTATTCCTACTAATTCAAGGCCCCTTAACGACGTGGTGCAATTGTTTTGGAAGAAGAAGCTCTTATTTCTTCAAGTGAGCAACTTTGGTGAAGTAAAGAAGTAGAAGAAAAAGGTAAGGATTCATCTCTTTTTATTATGTTATGAAGATTGGTTTATGTTGTAGTGTATGCAAATGAGTTGAATGCATAGAAATATGGAAGTTTGCATGGTATTTGGATATGTATGCATAGCCGAATAGGTGTAGTATAATTATGTTGGATTTTATGTTGTATTTTAGTTGTGGTTATTGTGGAATTTGTATTAGAAATGAAAGTTGGAAAAAAATTGGATGAAGTTGAAATTTGCCATGTTGGCCGTGAGTTAGGTGGTGGTGGAATAATGATGGAATTATGTTGTTTAGTATGTTAGTTGCGTCGTTGTGATCTTTATAGTATAACGGAAGTTTAACGATTAAAGTTTGGCATTGGAATTGCATATATGTGTTATAGGAAAGTATGTGTGTTCTAGCATAGTAGTGAAGTAATTATGGTGATGAATGGTTTAGGTGTTAGTTATGATTGTCGTTGATGGAGTTGGAAGATGATAATATGTTATGGATGTGTTTGTTGAAAAATGGAAGTTTTGGATAAGTTATGGTTTCGATGGAAAGTTGGTATACTTTGCAAATAATATGCAAAGCCATATGTAATGCTTTTATATGATGTTGAAATGATCTTGATGAGTAAATGAGTATGGAAATATTGCTATGGATTTGAAATTGTGAAGTCGGAATGGAAATTGTTGCATTATGTCGGGAAGTGAACTAGTTATGTCATGTTGTGGTTTGTAATGATTATTGATGTTCTTGGTATTGTTGTTGGTATAGTTGTTGCTATTTTGGCCGAGTTCCATTCTCGGGTTGTTTTGATTGAATTGGGCCGAGCCATATTCTCGGGATGTTGTATTTATAGGGGAGGTGCTTTTGAAATTCCGGCGGAATGGAACTAATTCAAGGTTGGAATTTCGGAATCTTCATGAATAGTAAATGGCAAACATGACCAAATCACGATTTTGGCGAACTTTGGACGAGGATTTGGAGTACCGTAAGCGGCAGAAAAGGTACGTAAGGCTTCCCTATTCCTTCTTTGGCATGTCCTAGATGTACTAGGCTTGATTACGCGCCTCGGGGGCCACTCTAATTCTAGAAATCCGAGGTTGGATTTAGTTACTATTCGTTCAGTAAAATTGAATTAAATGACTTATGTTTTTGTAAATAAATGTTTAAATGCTCATAACTTTGAAAACGAAAGTGAAATGACTTGAAATCTTCGAGGATAATTTAATAAGACATTATGACCACATTTTTATGTTCGTTACCCGGTTTGACCAAAGGTGGGCCCACAACACCCGAGACCTATGTATATGGTTTTATTTGTCTTATTTTCGCGCGATAATTAATGAAAACTTTTGACTAATGTTTTGAGCCTGTTATAAGAATCTGGTAACTCAGATGTGGATGCTTTGAATTGACTATCCGGTTATAAACACTCCGATACGAACGATCTGATGTGAAAATTTGGATAAGCAGACCGGTGTAAATATTCTGAAATAGAAATTCTGGTATAGGTATTCAGATATAAGTATTCGCATAAGTATCTGGATATGAACGATCTAAGTATTTTGTACAAACATGTCGATATGAGCTTTATGATATGAGTATTCGATACGAGTGTACGATATGAGTTTTCTGATCCGAATATTCCATGAGCATTCTCTGCGAGTCTTACGTCCTCCATATACGATCCCGGATCGCTTGGAAAGTCCGAAGAGTTTTACGTATGTTAAATGCTTATAACTTCTCCGACGCTAACTCGGAAGAACCCGAGACTTATTACGAATCTTCGGATGTTAATAAGCGTATGTATTCATTGAGTCGATTTCATATGCATATGTTTTAACACTACTCTGCTCGTGCGCGACTCAATGTATCTTTCAACGAGTCCGGGCCGGGGCATGTTATGATCTCGTGTGTACGTTTCGATACGATTCTGATTCAACAGTCCGGGCCAGGACATGTTCTCGTGCGCACTCTCTGCATATATTCACCGAGTCCCTCGTACTTGCGGGCGGGACACGTTATCCGTATGTAATTATGATGTGATGTTATGGGGATGGTGGCCGGGACGGCACATGACTATTATTCACCGAGACCCGCGATGGGCGGGACACGTTATGGATACATGATTATGATATGCATGATTTTATCTACCGAGTCCCTTAATAAAGGGCCGGGACACGTTATGTACATATGACATACGATTATATACATGATTTTATCTACCGAGTCCCCATTAATAAAGGGCGGGACACGTCATATGAGATTTATGATTTTGGATATATGTTCGACTTCACGTCCGTATATATCGACACGTACGAGCCTTTTTACGTTACGTACTTACGTCGACATGTAAACCGACATTTGTACGATTTGTACGGTATGCACTTCGCCCGTATTATGATATCATCGGGCACTCCACGTATTCCGTATTTCGTCCGATATACGATATCATCCTCGAACATTCGTATGTTTGATATTCCGTCCGATATATGATCGCCTGCGAGAGTTCCGTACGTTACGTACTCCGTCGACGCGTGACATCACCGTGCGTTACGTATCTTGTACCTCTTCGGACATGCGGTCTGGGAACGCAAGTTAAGCAGTTTAGGTATTCTGATTGATTATTTATTGTTCTGTATACTTTCGGCTTATGAAACGGTATGTATGGTGTGTACGAAAGGTATGTGTGCGTACTCGATATATATGTATATAAGTACTTGATGGGTACATGCATTCGATTCTGATCTTGCTTATTTGTATTGCATGCCTTACGTACTCGGTACATATTCCGTCTTGACCCCACGTCTTCGGGGAAATGCGTTTCATGCCGCGCGGGTACTCCCGGAGAGGCGATGTGATTATAGAAGATGTTCCGGCGGGAGATGGCAAGCTCCATTTTCCGGAGTCTTTTGCCGAGTCGAGTTGTACGATTTGATTTTGGACTGTTAGAGACTTTGCGTACGCGGCGTGTGGGTATGATGTGTCGATCTGTCGTGGCTCCATCAGCCGATATGTTAAATTGTGATATGTATTAAATTGTGTATAATTACGAGATTTTGTCAAATTTGAAAGCTTCGTTATGTATTTGATGATTAACCGAGTTTAGAGGTTTGGAAAAAAATTTATGTGTGCAATAGGGTACGTAAGGTTCGCTCGGCTCCGGATGTGGGGTCGGGTGCCCATCCGTCCCATGGAATTGGGGCGTGACAAAGTGGTATCGGAGCGAGGTACGTCCGTGGGGTTGTACGCAAAGTCGTGTCCGGTAGAGTCTTGTTTATGGTGTGTAGCGCGCCACATCTATAAACGGAGGCTACGGGGCATCTAGAAGCCGTTGACCTTCTTTACGTCATAGATCGTGCGATAGAGCCAAGTTATAGGAGAATGAGATCCCATACGTAAGCCTTGCGTACGACGAAAGGAGAGCAAGCAACGGTATGGAAAGGCCATAAGGGCAAATTTGGAAATATACGTTCGTTAATTGAAATAGAAAGTTACGGATGGTTCGGATGTGATATATGGCTGTATGTATTGTAAAGGTATTGTTGGCATTTGCAACATATAGAATTCGAGCAATAAGAGTTTGTAAAGGTGATATGGAAGGCCGAAAAGGGTAAAATAGTAAGTGTGTAAGAAAAGATGTGTTACGGGGATATCCGGAATACGCAAGGTTTTGACTAGCCCGGGACATGTAATAAAGGTCATACGAGGAAATGGACGGGAATATGTCGGCATTAAGACACGAAAATCCGCCAAAATTTCGGAGTTAAGCGTGCTCAAAGGGAGCAATCTTGAATGGGTGACCCCACAGGAAGTTTACGAAAAATTTTCACAAATATGGATCCAAGAGACAAGTGAGAAATTAGAGTGTACAAGATGGTTGGAGACCACAAAAAGGCTACGCAGCACGCGACAGGTTCGATCAAAGAAGAAATGAAAAGTACGCTACGATTCTGAAATTTGGATAGGCTTGAATAGTGACTGGAAGTATTCTGTGGGTTAGTTGACACTAAGGATATGTGTATATGTGTATGAATATGTATAATATCTTATGTGTGAGGGTATCGACCAAAGAAAAAGGAAAATTTATGATAAGAAGTCTTGCTATGTTGTACGCGGAATTGGAAAGAAGGACCGTTGGTACAAAAGGAAACCCCCTCCCAAAGTGCTACAAGACCCCATAAGGTCAGTTGAACATTCGAGGACGAATGTTCTAAAGGAGAGGATGTTATAGCCGTCCTTCGCACGTTTGGATATTTCGAAGTCGACGTGGAAAGTTAAGGGCGAGACGATTTTCAAAAATCATTTTAATGTGCAAGTCGTTAGAAAAATTATTTGTGATTATTATTAGTATGGAAATATGGCGAGAGGTTAAAGGCGGAAAGAGAAATTTGCAAAATGGCCAATGAAAATAATGTGGGAGATTAGGGACAAAATGGTAATATTGAGAAAAGTCGAGGGGCAAAATGGTAAATTCAACCAAGCTTCATGAAAATTCCATAAAAAGGCCATATTGGCCATGTGACCAAAAAAAAAAAGAAAAGATGACAAAAATAAGTCATCTTTGCCAAGAGTTTCAAGAAAATTCTAGAAAATAAATGAAAGGAAAAAAAGAAAGAAAAATCTAGAGAGGGGCATGTGCCCCTCACATGCATGTAAAGATGATATATATATATATTTGATCATCTTTTAATTCAAGACAAAAAGCAAAAAAAAAAAAGAAAGAAAGGAAGAAGAAAGAAGGAGAAAAATACCATGGCCTATTCGGCCATGGAGATGAAAATGGGACCCAAATTTTGATCTCCAAAAATTATTTTCTTGATGTATTCCTACTAATTCAAGGCCCCTTAACGACGTGGTGCAATTGTTTTGGAAGAAGAAGCTCTTATTTCTTCAAGTGAGCAACTTTGGTGAAGTAAAGAAGTAGAAGAAAAAGGTAAGGATTCATCTCTTTTTATTATGTTATGAAGATTGGTTTATGTTGTAGTGTATGCAAATGAGTTGAATGCATAGAAATATGGAAGTTTGCATGGTATTTGGATATGTATGCATAGCCGAATAGGTGTAGTATAATTATGTTGGATTTTATGTTGTATTTTAGTTGTGGCTATTGTGGAATTTGTATTAGAAATGAAAGTTGGAAAAAAATTGGATGAAGTTGAAATTTGCCATGTTGGCCGTGAGTTAGGTGGTGGTGGAATAATGATGGAATTATGTTGTTTAGTATGTTAGTTGCGTCGTTGTGATCTTTATAGTATAACGGAAGTTTAACGATTAAAGTTTGGCATTGGAATTGCATATATGTGTTATAGGAAAGTATGTGTGTTCTAGCATAGTAGTGAAGTAATTATGGTGATGAATGGTTTAGGTGTTAGTTATGATTGTCGTTGATGGAGTTGGAAGATGATAATATGTTATGGATGTGTTTGTTGAAAAATGGAAGTTTTGGATAAGTTATGGTTTCGATGGAAAGTTGGTATATTTTGCAAATAATATGCAAAGCCATATGTAATGCTTTTATATGATGTTGAAATGATCTTGATGAGTAAATGAGTATGGAAATATTGCTATGGATTTGAAATTGTGAAGTCGGAATGGAAATTGTCGCATTATGTCGGGAAGTGAACTAGTTATGTCATGTTGTGGTTTGTAATGATTATTGATGTTCTTGGTATTGTTGTTGGTATAGTTGTTGTTATTTTGGCCGAGTTCCATTCTCGGGTTGTTTTGATTGGAATTGGGCGGCCATATTCTCGGGATGTTGTATTTATAGGGGGAGATTTTTAAATTCCGGCGGACAATAACTAATTCAAGGTTGGAATTTCGGGCTTCGCCCAATAGTAAATGGCAAACATGACCAAATCACGGATTTTAGCGAACTTTGGACGAGGATTTGGAGTACCGTAAGCGGCGGAAAAGGTACGTAAGGCTTCCCTATTCCCTTCTTTGGCATGTCCCTAGATGTACTAGGCTTGATTACGCGCCTCGGGGGCCACTCTAATTCTAGAAATCCGAGGTTGGATTTAGTTACTATTCGTTCAGTAAAATTGAATTAAATGACTTATGTTTTTGTAAATAAATGTTTAAATGCTCATAACTTTGAAAACGAAAGTGAAATGACTTGAAATCTTCGAGGATAATTTAATAAGACATAATGACCACATTTTTATGTTCGTTACCCGGTTTGACCAAAAAGGTGGGCCCACAACACTAGAGACCTATGTATATGGTTTTATTTGTCTTATTTTCGCACGATAATTAATGAAAACTTTTGACTAATGTTTTGAGCACATTATAAAATCCGGCAACTTAGATGTGGATGCTTTGAATTGACTATCCGGTTATAAACACTCCGATACGAACGATCGATGTGAAAATTTGGATAAAAATAAATTATTCGGTGTAAATATTTCGAAATAGAATACATATATGTTTGACGGTATTCGGATATAAGTATTCTGTACGTAAGTATATGATATGAACGATCTGGGTATTCCGGTATGAACGATATGAGCTTTATGATGCGAGTATTACGATACGAGTGTCGATGTGAGTTTTCGATCCGAATATTCGCTATGAGCATTCTCTGTAGTCTTACGTCCTCCATATACGATCCGGATCGCTTGGAAAGTCCGAAGAAGTTTCGTATGTTAAATGCTTATAACTCTCCGATGCTAACTCGGAAGAACCCGAGACTTATTCGAATCTTCGGATGTTAATAAGCGTATGTATTCGTCGAGTCGATTTCATATGCGTATGTTTACGCACTACTCGCTCGTGCGCGACTCAATGTATCTTTCAACGAGTCCGGGCCGGGGCATGTTATGATCTCGTGTGTACGTTACGATACGATTCGATTCTTTGAGTCCGGGCCGGGACATGTTCTCGTGCGCACATCTCTGCATATATTCACGAGTCCCTCGTACTTGCGGGCCGGGACACGTTATCCGTATGTAATTATGATGTGATGTTATGGGGATGGTGGCCGGGACGGCACATGATTATTATCACCGAGACCCGCGGTGAGGGGCGGGACACGTTATGTATACATGATTATGATATGCATGATTTTATCTACCGAGTCCCTTAATAAAGGGCGGGACACGTTATGTACATATATGTTCGATATACGCATGATTTTATCACCGAGTCCCTTAATAAAGGGCGGGACACGTCATATATGATTTATGATTTTGGATATATGTTACGAGTTCTGTCGGTATATGTCGGCTTCGAGCCTTTTGTACGTTACGTATGCATTACGCTGTTCGATGTAAACCAACGATTTGTACGATTTGTACGGTACTCGCACTTCGCCCGTATTATGATATCATCTCGGGCACTCCACATGTTCGTACTTCGTCCGTTATACGATATCATCTCGAACATTACGTATGTTTGATATTCCGTCCGATATATGATCGCCTGCGAGAGTTACGTACGTTACGTGCTCCGTCTGACGCGTGACATCACCGTGCGTTCTGTATCTTCTGTACCTCTTCGGACATGCGGTCTGGGAACGCAAATTAAGCAGTTTAGGTATTTTGATTGATTATTTATTGTTCTGTATATTTTCGGCTTATGAAGCAGGTATGTATGAATTGTGTCTGAAAGGTATGTGTCTGGTACTCTGATATATATGTATATAAGTACTTGATGGGTCTGTCTGTTTCAGTTACAGTCTTGCTTATTTGTATTGCATGCCTTACGTACTCAGTACATATTCCGTACTGACCCCCTGTCTTCGGGGGCTGCGTTTCATGCCGCGCAGGTACTCCCAGATGGTGATGTTATTATAGAAGATGTTCCGGCGGAGATGGCAAGCTCCGTTTTCCCCGGAGTCTTAGCCGAGTCCGAGTTATGTCTCGATTTGATTTTACGGATCGTATTAGAGGCTTTGCAGACAGCGTGTGGGTATGATGTGTCAGTCTGTCAGCGGCTCCATCAGCCGATATGTTAAATTGTGATATGTATTAAATTGTGTATAATTACAGATTTTGTCAAATTTGAAAGCTTCATTATGTATTTGATGATTAACCAGTTTAGAGGTTTGGAAAAAAATTTATGTGTGCAATAGGAGTACGTAGGTTCGCTCGGCTCGGATGTGGGGTCGGGTGCCCATCACGTCCCATGGAATTGGGGCGTGACAAAGTGGTATCGGGCGAGGGAGGTATCCCGTGGGGTTGTGCGCAAAGTCGTGTCCGGTAGAGTCTTGTTTATGGTGTGTAGCGCGCCACGTCTATAAACGAGAGGCTACGGGGCATCTAGGAAGCTGTTGACCTTCTTTACGTCATAGATCGTGCGATAGAGCCAAGTTATAGGAGAATGAGATCCCATACGTAAGCCTTGCATACGACGAAAGGAGGCAAGCAACGGTATGGAAAGGCCATAAGGGCAAATTTGGAAATATCTGTTCTGTTAATTGAAATAGAAAGTTCTGGATGGTTCGGATGTGATATATGGCTGTATGTATTGTAAAGGTATTGTTGGCATTTGCAACATATGGGATTCGAGCAATAAGAGTTTGTAAAGGTGATATGGAAGGCCGAAAAGGGTAAAATAGTAAGTGTGTAAGAAAAGATGTGTTACGGGGATATCCCGGAATCTGCAAGGTTTTGACTAGCCCCGGGACATGTAATAAAGGTCATACGAGGAAATGGACGGGAATATGTCAGCATTAAGACACAGAAATCCGCCAAAATTTCGGAGTTAAGCGTGCTCAGGTGGGAGCAATCCTGAATGGGTGACCCCCTGGGAAGTTTACGGAAAATTTTCACAAATGTGGATCCAAGAGACAAGTGAGAAATTAGAGTGTACAAGATGGTCGGAGACCACAAAAAGGCTACGCAGCACGCGACAGGTTCGATCAAAGAAGAAATGAAAAGTACGCTACGATTCCGAAATTTGGATAGGCTTGAATAGTAGTTGGAAGTATTCGTGGGTTAGTTGACACTAAGGATATGTGTATATGTGTATGAATATGTATAATATCTTATGTGTGAGGGTATCGACAAGAAAAAAAAGGAAAATTTATGATAAGAAGTCTTGCTATGTTGTACGCGGAATTGGAAAGAAGGACCGTTGGTACAAAAGGAAACCCCCCCTCCCAAAGTGCTACAAGACCCCATAAGGTCAGTTGAACATTCGAGGACGAATGTTCTAAAGGGGGGGAGGATGTTATAGCCCGTACTTCGCACGTTTGGATATTTCGAAGTCGACGTGGAAAGTTAAGGGCGAGACGATTTTCAAAAATCATTTTAATGTGCAAGTCGTTAGAAAAATTATTTGTGATTATTATTAGTATGGAAATATGGCGAGAGGTTAAGGCGGAAAGAAATTTGCAAAATGGCCAATGAAAATAATGTGGGAGATTAGGGACAAAATGGTAATATTGAGAAAAGTCGAGGGCAAAATGGTAAATTCAACCAAGCTTCATGAAAATTCCATAAAAAAGGCCATATTGGCCATGTGACCAAAAAAAAAAAAAAAAAAAAAGATGACAAAAATAAGTCATCTTTGCCAAGAGTTTCAAGAAAATTCTAGAAAAGAAATGAAAGGAAAAAAAGAAAGAAAAATCTAGAGAGGGGCATGTGCCCTCACATGCATGTAAAGATGATATATATATATTGATCATCTTTTAATTCAAGACAAAAGCAAGCCAAAAAAAAGAAAGAAGAAGAAGAAAGAAGGAGAAAAATACCATGGCCTATTCGGCCATGGAGATGAAATGGGACCCCATGAAATCTCCTCCCAAAAATTATTTTCTTGATGTATTCCTACTAATTCAAGGCCCCTTAACGACGTGGTGCAATTGTTTTTGGAAGAAGAAGCTCTTATTTCTTCAAGTGAGCAACTTTGGTGAAGTAAAGAAGTAGAAGAAAAAGGTAAGGATTCATCTCTTTTTATTATGTTATGAAGATTGGTTTATGTTGTAGTGTATGCAAATGAGTTGAATGCATAGAAATATGGAAGTTTGCATGGTATTTGGATATGTATGCATAGCCGAATAGGTGTAGTATAATTATGTTGGATTTTATGTTGTATTTTAGTTGTGGTTATTGTGGAATTTGTATTAGAAATGAAAGTTGGAAAAAAATTGGATGAAGTTGAAATTTGCCATGTTGGCCGTGAGTTAGGTGGTGGTGGAATAATGATGGAATTATGTTGTTTAGTATGTTAGTTGCGTCGTTGTGATCTTTATAGTATAACGGAAGTTTAACGATTAAAGTTTGGCATTGGAATTGCATATATGTGTTATAGGAAAGTATGTGTGTTCTAGCATAGTAGTGAAGTAATTATGGTGATGAATGGTTTAGGTGTTAGTTATGATTGTCGTTGATGGAGTTGGAAGATGATAATATGTTATGGATGTGTTTGTTGAAAAATGGAAGTTTTGGATAAGTTATGGTTTCGATGGAAAGTTGGTATATTTTGCAAATAATATGCAAAGCCATATGTAATGCTTTTATATGATGTTGAAATGATCTTGATGAGTAAATGAGTATGGAAATATTGCTATGGATTTGAAATTGTGAAGTCGGAATGGAAATTGTTGCATTATGTCGGGAAGTGAACTAGTTATGTCATGTTGTGGTTTGTAATGATTATTGATGTTCTTGGTATTGTTGTTGGTATAGTTGTTGCTATTTTATAGCCACTAAGACCCCTGAGTTTTATGGGTCAAAACTTGTATAAGACCGCCATTTCATAGACGAGATGCTGAGGACCCTGAGAATAATACATGCTTCAGATACAGAGTCAGTGGAATTGGCCTCGTACAGATTGCGGGATGTAGCAGTCCTGTGGTATGACAATTGGAGATCCTCCAAAAAGAGCAAAATGCCCGCTCCCCCGGTTTGGCGAGGAATTTGCGGGGCATTCGCGACATTTCTTACCGCGGAGGTCGGCGAGCTCGGCGATATGTTTCGAATCTTAAACGAGGGGAAGTATGAGCGTCGGGGAATATAGTCTTCGCTTCAACTCGTTAACCCGAGTATGCCCCGGCCATGATAGCCCGTCTGGAGATCATGTACCCATTCGTGAGTGGGTTGGGGCCAGCATATAATTAAGGAGTGTCGACGACTTCACTCCCGGGATGGAATGACTATTGCCGTATCCGGAGCTCATGCCCAAAACCTGGAGGAACAATACCGGCTACGGGGGAGGAGAGCGCTATCCGAGATAGGGGCTCCCGAGAAAAAGGAAGCGATTTTCCGGGGGCTAGAAGCGAGTATAGAGGGAAGAGGGCGCGGGGAGCAATCTGGGTATTTAGACGATCGGCGGCCGATGCACACCCCTCGGTTTGCGATAGAAGCTTGAGTCCGGGCATAGAGCCGATTCTAGAAGAATGATGCTACCCCGCTACGGTGCGCGCGATGTGGTAGGCCGCGCTGCGGAGAGTGTCGCGCGGTACGGGTGCTTGTTATGCTGCGGGCGGGTTGGCCGTCGGATGCGTGATTGCCCGGCTGAGGTATGAGGGAGACCGAGCCCGGCCGCCGGGTCCGCGGTTGGTTCATCATCGACCGTGCGTCCTCTCGGACAGACTTCCCCGGCTCCGGCGGGACGCGGCCGAGGTAGAGAGGGACACCTAGTTGGTAGGCCTCCGCACCGCGCACATGTCATTGACGGGCGACGGGGACCCCGAGCCTTCGCACGCGCGCTACGGGTACTTTTTCGGCACCTTCTATGATATGCGTGTCAATTGATTCGGATTCTATCTTATCCTATGCCGCCTTGTATTGCCGAACATATTAAGGAGTGGAAATTAGGATGAAAAGTAACCATACGTACGGTGACGGTGAATACTAGAGGACTGCGGAGGGTGAGCTCGTAAATAAAAGAGAAGATGTGTTACGCGGGCGTTTTGAAAACTACTAAGACCCCGACCCGTTCCATATTATGGGATATAAATAGTGCGAGGGAGCGGAGGCGAAACTACTAACGCTAAGACGCTGGAATGCATTAAAGTTTCAAGGTTAAGCGTGCTAGGGTGAGAGTAATTTCACGATGGGTGACCCCCTGGGAAATATGCTGAAAATTCCATAAACGTGGGAACAAGAGACCAATGTAAAATTAGGTAGCCCAGTGTAAATTATAGCGTGTGGAGTGGTTAGGAACCCTATAAAAGTCATGTAGGCGGAGACGGACTAGACTAGCAGAAAGGGCGGACATGTTGGACCTAAAGTAGACCATGACGGTTCAAGATTCAGCAAAGAGGACTTGTTAACACAGAGCCAGTGTTCGGAGTTAAATCAATTGGCCTATGACTTGAAGGCAACCTAAGCTCCTAGAATGGATATGTTGAGCGATATGTGAGATATCTACAAAGGAGACCTCCCCGAAGTATTGTAATGCGCCATGAGGTCAGTTTAACATTCGAGGACGAATGTTCTAAAGGGGGGGAGGATGTTATATCCCGCATTTTATGCAATCGGATAATTCAAGACAATCGCGGGAAGACGACAAGCAAGGCCATATTTTATTTTGTTTGGTATATGAGTTGCTTGTGAAAAATTTAGAAGTGGAATTAATGAGGAAGGTCGAGGGCATAAAAGGGAAATTTGCAATACGACTCGTGGAAATATGGAGAAAGACGAAGGACAAATTTGGAAGTTGGAAAAAAATTTGTTTTCATGAATTACAAGAACTAGCCCAAAACATAAGTGGGCTTGAATATTTTTTTTAGAAATTAAGGCCCAACCGGCCATAAGGCATGGGCTAGGCCCATGACTAATTCATGCATGGTATTAAATAAGATGACTAAGTCATCTTTATCATAACAACCTCTAGAATTTTCAAGAAAAGAAGAACAAAACAAAGAAGGAGAAAAACCTCAAGGCTATTCGGCCATAGAGGATTTCCAAAGAAAAAATTGCAAAAATTCTCTTAAAAATCAATTCCTACCAAGTAAAGGGTGCTTAACAAGGTGGGGTTGTTGTTGGAGCAAGAAAGATTCATAATCATACAAGTTGCCAAGTGGTGGTCAAGTGAGAAGTTGAAGAAAAAAAAGGTGAATTCTAATTTTGTTTTAAGTGTTATACATGGTTTATATGCATTGTAGTATGTTAAAATGGATGAAATTCATGAAGGAGAGAAATATAGTATATGGCCGTGCATATATATATGTGTGTAGGAGTCATGATTCAATTATTTTAATTAGTGTTTGGTTGTTATTGTTGTGGATACGACGTTGATAATGAAAGTTGAATGAATTTGGAGAGGTTGTAGTGTGCATGTTGGTGTTGGCCGTGTGTGTTGAGTGTGTGTGACCATGCATGTGTGGGCTAGTGTGGCCGTGTGGTTGTGGTGAAATATGGGAGAAAATGAGTCAATTTTATTTAGTGTTTTGCTTGTTGTTATGTTGTGGACCCTATGTTGTTAATGAATACCTAGGAACCTTAATGAAGTTGTAGTAATGGAGACTTGTTTTAGAAGTTATATGAATGGAATGTGATGTTCTTGTATGCATGAAAGACAATATGATTAGTATAGTGTTGTTGGAATGTAGATCATGAGGTTGTTATTATTTTCATTGAAGTTGGAAAGTTTTTAAAATTGACAATGGGAATTTGTTAGTATTGTTTTTGGGAAATTTGTGGTTAATATTTTGGGCCCGGGTTTTTGAATTCCGGATTGGGTTAGAGAATTTGGCTTGTTGAATGTGGGATGGTATATTTACAGGAAGGGCCCAAATTTTAGCCAAGTGTTTCCTTAAGATTCAACTCACGAACCCAATAAGATTTTTGGGAAAATGCCCAAATCCGTTTTTGGAATTGCGCCAATACAAAGGGGAAAGAGGTATGTAAGGTTTCCCCTTCCTTCCTTGGCATGTTTAACGATAGGCGATTTCGCCCCTTTGGGATTTTCCCAAACCGTAGAAACCCGATTGAAAATAGTTACTATTCATTAAAAGAAGATTGAACCAAAAGTGCTAATTTGAAAAAATGTCTACATACCCTTTTAAATTTTTGCAAGGATGAGCCCCGTTCCCTAAGACCTTCAAAGTAACGCCATGACACCTATTATATTTAAAGGGCCGCCACCTCTTTTGACTCGAGGGGGCCCCGTCCCATTTTCTTTGGCCCTTTATTATTAAACGATAATTTTGAATACTTTAAGAGGATATTTTACGACGATAATGAAAACGAACCGGGAGGCAAAACCCGGATAATACGATATAAGTATAAGTATATGATAGAACGAGCGTATGACGGTAAATAATATATGATATAAGTATATACATATGACAAAAAGAACGAGCGCATGACGCCCTATATGTATATGATATGAGTATATGTATAGATGAAAGAGCCGGGCGTATAGACGCCGATAATTATACAATATATGCATAGATGTCCCGGGGAAGAGGAGATAAAACGTTATATACGCAAACCACCGACTGCTTATGACAATATCGTCCCCACGGGGATGCCCGGGGGCCGGATGTATATTATGGCTAAATGGGCCCCCCCCACGCTCGGGAATAATATATTCTATCTTATGTATATATGTATGTATAATAAGGAAAGATAAAAAGCACAAACCCCCAAGGGGATTTTAAAGGGGCATATTTCTATCCCGGACTTGTGTTGTAATTCTTTTTTGTTGTTATACATTTTTGTTTTCGCATATTACTATTCTCCTTACATACTTTAAATATTAAAACGCGTCCCTTCGGGACGCGCGTTTTTGCCCTGGTCGCAAAAAAGGGGACCCGAGCCTAAAGGCCCTCCCCACAAGGCTCCGGTTGTCCCCGAGCCTCCTTCGTGGTACTTTTTGTGTATATTTTCGGGGCCACGATTTTGCCCTTTCTATGTATAAGGGACATGTTGAGGCTCGAGAAGAATTACCTATGTACCTAAAATGGTATTTTGGCATTTTTAATTTTTGTAGAAAAAGAAAGGAAGCTAATTAGTTAGTCCAAAGCCGGGGAATGTTAACGTTCGTTTAAAAAAAAAAGCGGTCGTTTTTACGACGAAGAGGCCGGTACAATGAAGGGGGGGCTAAAGATCGGGATTTGTCACGCCCAGACGGGTCGAGGCGGTTCCGCCGTTAGGGCGGCGGTGGGGTGACAGGGGTTGACCAGGATGATCGATGTTTTTGGGTTCGGACCCAAGTGTAATCCCAGTTTTTTGGGGGCCCAGATGATCCGCGAGTTTATTCAGAAAGCGGCCCGAGGATAATTAAGGCCCGAGCCGCTCGGAGTTGGGCCCTATCGTTGGAGAGTGATGGGACCCCGGGGTTATCAAGGGGGTCTCCCCGGGGGGGATTTGGAGGGCCCTTTCCTTGGGCCCCTTCCACCTCCGAGAGAAAAAGCGAGTTAAAGATTCTTACATTTTGAGGGAGGGGGGAGCGTTCGGGGGATAGTCCGAGTTTGATTCGTTGGGAATTGCGCCCCCACCATTGTACCCAATCGAGAGTATCAGGAGGGGGGATGTTATTTGATCGAGGTTGATGGGGCTCTTTCACCCGGATTATTCCGACGGGATAGCCGGGGGGAGAGGGTTGACAGAGGGCGTCATCAGATGAGATCACACGGAGGCCCGGGAAAAAGGGACAGATGGGGTTATCCCGGTGAGGAGGGGGGCCCCGGGGAGTTGGGGTATTCTTCCCCCCAAACCCCCGAGGCCCCCCAAATTTAAATAGGGGATTTGACGGAAGGGTATTCGGCCGGGGCGAGCTTGCTTGGCCGAGAAGGGGGGTTTGAGCCGGGGAGGCCACCTTGCCCCCCGGGTTCCGAGAGGCCCCTTTTGGGGAATGCCGTCTTACCGGTGCTTGTTTTCTTGTGGCGTAAGGACATAGAAGAAAGGTCCGGAGAGGACGGGGGGATGGCTCCCCCCCGGACTGCTGTTTTTCTTCTGGCCGCCCCAGGGGGGGAGTATTGCACACCCGAGGGCCGGAGGGTCGGGGGAGCTCGCCCCAAAGGGCCCCAAAAGATATGCTTTGGCAGTAGGGGGATCGGGAGGCCAAAGTGGTTACGGGGATATTATCAATTTTTTCCCCCGTATATGCTTTAGATCCGTTTCCCCTATAATATCCCCCCGTTGTAGAGATCAATAACCGAGTTGATGAACTTTTTGGGTAGTACTCGGGGGGATTCATCATAAAGCAAGTATATTTCACACCCCAAACCCTCGGGGGAAAAGGGGACCCAAAACTTACTTAGCCCGGGAAAACCCCCGGGTTTCCCTAAGCGGGCATAAAAAAATTTAAAAATATAATAAAGTACTTTTCCCCAAAACGAAATTTCAACATATAATTAATTAAAAAACCCTTTAAATCAAACCCACATATCGGGCCCATAGGTACTTTACCAAGCATGATATCTTAACATACAACCACAAGACACCGTCGCAAAGTTCAAGAGTAAACATTAATCATAGAATCGGGAGGGGCCCACATCCCCTACACACACAGAAACCATAATAACCCCGACGCTTCCAAAGAAAATGGAGTTTCCAATCCCAGATACCAACCATCCTAGCAATACTTTTTCGCAAAAAAATACGGGAAATATTTCCCCGGGAAAAAGGGGCGAGTACGAATAATG
>NW_026717770.1:0-26146 GCF_029784015.1 Lycium ferocissimum | reverse complement strand
CTAGAAGGTCTACGACACCACGGGGAATGATGGTTCCCGCGCGGGTTAAACATGATAATGTATGATCGATATGATGATGCATGTATGGTATGATGATATATGGATATGATAAGGAATACGCTAATAATAAAGTATCTTATGTATGAGTATGTATATAAATGTATCTACACTTAAAAGTAAAAAGGTTTTTTTCCCATCCCTGATTTTGCTCCTTATTCTTTTATTTGCCCCTTTACATACTGGACAATGTTCGTACTAACGCCCGTTTTCTTTAGCGTATTTCCCGGGTGGGGGGTACCCGGATGGGGGCTAGTAATTTGAAGCCCCCTTTTTTGGGGGTGCCTTGATTATTCTTTTGGTATATATGTGTATATTTTTTTTTTTGGGCCGGCGGGGTCGTCCCTCCATTTTCAGTACTTAGAGGGCTGTAGATAGGGGGTTGGGTAGTATGGTGCATATTTTATGTATGAGTATATATATGTTTTATGGAAGGGCTTATGTTTAAAAAAGTAAATATGTTTCAAATGATGATATTTTTCTATGATTATGAGTTTTGTTATGAATAAAAAGGATAAAAGAAATGGTGTGTTGGGTGGTCACCATCCCCGTCATCCCCGTAGTTTTGGGGTGACTTCGTTTCGCCCCGTTTGTCTCATATAGCCCATGCCAAAAAGAAAGAAGGGAACTTTAAAACCGCGCAACCCTGTCGATATGTAAAAAGCTCCCCGAAGTCCTAAATTTAAAAGCGTTAAAACAGGTTAAGTGGGAAAGGTTTAAAACATTTGAATTAGAGCTATTCTAGAAAATTGGGAAAAATTTCCCCATATTTTCCTTCCCTCATTCAGAAATATAAAAACAACAAAATAATATCAACAAAATCACGTCCAAAATACCACTAAAAAACACAAAAAAAAGTCCAAGAAATAAAACACCCCCCCAGGAAAAACCCCAAATCGGCCCCTTCCCCTTCAACAATAATCAACATAACGACCACGACCCAAGTTATTCCTAATGATCTACAACCCCCATAATCAAAATGACCTTCAATAACATGCCCCAAAATGCCCATCACTACAACAACACAATACATAATCATAAATCCACACTTAGTCCTTCAACTCACAAGAACAACCCTTAATGACAATATAACAATGCCCAACAACCTCATGAACATCAATCCAATCTTATGTCCTAGAACAATTTCATATAAACAACTATACAGCTTTAAATATCAAGATTCCTTCACTTTTAACAGACATAATCAATGACAACAATAATGTCACAACACCAATCAAACTTTAATCCACCATTATTAAATTAAACAACTTCAATACGGCCAAACACAACCTTAACGTTAGTATATACAATTCCTTGCATCCAATTACGCTATCACTAGTTAATCCCCTCTCAACCATAACATCACGAACTCCACTACATTATACAGTTAAGAAATTCTACTCAAATTTATATAGACAGATCCTACAATCACTTCGCACCAATTGCACCACTCTTCTTCCTCAATTTAAATCCCAACGTCAAGCTTCTATACTAACGTTTAGACCAATAGGGAATTAAAATTCTCTTCCTTTTTAAATATTGAACTTGGCAATAGCTCAAAGTAGTATGCCATGGCTGTTTGTAATAGAAAACTTCAAGTGAATTTGTGAAGATGAACTATGTGATTAATGAGTCATCAAGTAATATATATATATGTA
Organism: Lycium ferocissimum; assembly: GCF_029784015.1. Taxonomy (NCBI): domain Eukaryota; kingdom Viridiplantae; phylum Streptophyta; class Magnoliopsida; order Solanales; family Solanaceae; genus Lycium; species Lycium ferocissimum. The sequence goes on along the minus strand of NW_026717770.1, from coordinate 24,431 downwards.
GCCAGCCACATTGACACGTGCCCCACTTGGGCATGTCATTAATCCTAATCAGCCACATTTTTTGTGGGGCCCACTTAGTGGTCTAATTAGGTTAATTAATTTCCCTAATCTTCACTAATGTCTCCACTAATTGTAATTAATTAGCAAATGATAATATTAAAATTGGGATTAAAAGTCCTTGTCTCATATCTAAAAAATAATCATGTCCTTGAACTTATGTCGATTCGCTTAGAATAATTCAACGTACAAAATACGGATATAACAGTTCGGATGGAGGATTGTGCTCGGGTCCAAGGAGTATTCCCGAACGAGTGGCATATGGACACTAGGGCCCCTCTGCAGGCATGCGGCTACTTGAGCAGATATTAGATAGCGTGTATGTGCGGTGTGTTTGGGCACTTGCATCGCATTTGCATTGCACACATCTCATGATTTTATGTTCTGCATGTGTGTACTACTCGTCGCTAACATTGCTCATTTATTCCATGCGTGTTGTTGAGAACGAGTGGAGAGGGTTACACAAGGTAAGTGTAGTGTTGTTTGTCGATAGTGATTTATTTTCTTAGATACATTCTATTATAGTAGTAATGTGAGTAGGTGAACTCTTTTGATAGTAAGGTAAAAAGATAGCATACGATGAGTGAGAGAGTGAGAGTTACTAGGTTGGATGAAGGTAGGGAATGGTTATGATATAGTAGAATACCTTATATTTTGGGAAATAAAGGTGAACTTATAGTGAAAAAGGTAAGGGGGCGAGGTGGTGATAATCCTTATTTAAAACCACGAGATTCATCGACTTGCCTGCTTATCTTATCGACTTTATATTGTATTGCGTGAACTAATCTTAGTCGACCTATGATGCTTATCAGTACGTGTGGTGTACTGATACTACTCTTGCTATGCCCTTTCTGGGTGTAGATGTGTTGCAGGTCTTAGCTGAAGTTTCGTCGCGTGGATCTATCGGATATTCTCGTACTGCTTCATCTTTCTCACTCCCGGTGGAGGCTGTGTCATTTATTTGTCTTCTTGTATTTTAGGCGCTCTTGTACCTGTCTAGACTAGATCCCGAGGAATTCGTTCAGATTTTTATTGTATTTGAAGTGAGTCTGTAAGAAGTGTCTACTTTAAATTCTGTAAATTTTAAAGATGGTTGTCGTATGTTTCAAGGGTTGAGTTTTTGGTAAGGGTTCGCTATCAGGTTAGTAATATGATAGGTGCCCACACGACTCATGGGTTGGGTCATAACAATAACTGTATAGCATCCCGCATATCCTGGCCCGGTGCATCTGGCTGAGGAACTGGGGGCACTGGGGCAGGTGCTGGAGGCGGGGTATGTGATGTCTTAGATGGACTCTCACTCTGAGACTCACCTCGAGCCCTGGTAGCTCGCTGAGTACGGCTAGTAGCCTTACCAGCCACTCCCTTGCCCTTATGGTAGGTGTAGCTTTCTTGCGAGGCATCGCTGAAATCAGAATAAATTATTAGAAAGCGAACTCTTAACTCACGGCTGTATCGCACAATCTAAGAGGGAAAGAATGACAACGTCCTAAATTTCTTGTAGCCTCCTATTTATAAGTGTGGTGCACAACACACCCATGAACAAGACTCTACTAGACACAGTCTGTAGACAACCCTAGGATGGAACTGCTCTGATACCACTTCTGTCACGACCCAAACCGATGAGTCGTGACGAGTGCCTGACCTCTATTGACTAAGCACCCCTATACTCGTACCTGAAGCTCATTGAAAGATAGAGGGACCCATTTACATCTTATAACTAAACACGTACCGACTTATACAAGAAAAACACCATGAGATATGTATCATGAACTAGTAACTATCGGTGTATGCATATATTTATATACTAAGAAAACAATGCAAGACGACTAGGCTACCACATGTGTTGTACAACAAAAGAATGAGAGACGACAAGGCTACATCACATACCAACAACGTACAACTGTCTACAGACCTCTAACGGAATAGAAAGCTGTAGAAAGGACGGGACAGGGCCCCGCCATACCCATATATACATACACATCATAAAATGGCATACCCAAGATAGATCACGTTTCCTGGATCCGTGAGGCACCGACCACCGGCGGTAGAAGTTGTCACGACCCGCCCCCCGCAGTCAGGACGTACGCTAGTGCCGGCCACACTCGTACCCACCTATTAATTATAATCAGATCGTAGCAAACAGTACAAGAACTTATGCGTACAGAAAGGTACGACGTCACACATACTTATATATATATACATGTCATACACATAGCATGAAAATCTACAGAACACGCACACGACCGAACAATACTACCCATAACCCACATACATGTCTACAGACCTCTACGAGTAATAACAGAATCATATGACGGGACAGGGCCCCGCCGTACCCTGAACAAATATGTACGAATGTATAACAAAAGAGGCTGTACCAAAACACGGGCTCCGACTCCACAATGGTTGAGTAGGGATCCTAAGCTGGCGGCTCACCCAAACGAGTATCTATACCTGCGCGGCATGAAACTGTTATATCTCGCATTTCGCACGTCGGAATATTCTTAAGTTGGTCAAGAGTTATGGACAAGGTTATCTCTCGACTTTGTTTTACGACAAGTGGCTTATGATTTTGTTGGAAGGAAGCGTTAAGGAAAAATTTTGGGACTAAAAATGCATTATGGAAAGTTAAAAGTTCATGAAATTAAAGGCCAAGGTGAAGTGGGCCATAGGGCCACATGTGGTTATTACTTATGGGAGCAAAAGATGATAATTAAGTCATCTTTGTCATTTTCACTTAAGGAAATTTCTAGAAAATTTGAGAAAAAAAAAAGGGAAAAAGGAAGGGGAAAAACGTCCAAAGAGTGCACATGACTAAGTCATGTGCATGGATATATATATATATATCTATGTCATGAAAAAAAAAACCAAGACCAATTCATTTAACTTCAAGAAAGTTCAAAGAAAAAGATGAAGAAAAAAAGAAGAGGGAAACGGATTGGAAGGTCCTCGTCAACGTGGAAGAGGTCGTTGGAGCAAGAAAATCATCCGTTGGTGCCATAACTACTCCTAGCCGAAAGAAGGAGTTGAAAGGAGAAGGTGAGAATTAATCTTCCTTTACATGTTTTATAGGTGTATATGCATGTTGTGATATGTAAAAATGAATGAAGTTCATAAAGTTATGGAGTATGTAATGAAGCCATGAACATGTTGTTGGTGAAGGCATGTTGAATCAATTTTCATTTTAGAGTTTGGTTGATATTGCTATGGACGTTTTGAGCATGTCGTAATGTGTTGAAATGGATGAAATTCTTAAAGTTGTGTGTGTGTGAAGGCCTGGCCGAATAAGTGGCTGTTTGTGTGAAAAAATGGACTAATTGTATTTGATATAATTTGGTTGTCGTATTGTGAATTCTACAATGTGAAATGAAGGTTTAATGATTTATGTTGGTGTTGCAATTATTGTGGGCTGTTTTGAAAGTTAATAGGATTCTAGTATGTCTTCTTATATTTATGAAGCTAATGTGGTAATGTATGGAATTGCTAATATAGTTGATGAACTTGAAAGAGAAAAGTGTATTGTTATTGTTCTAGTTGAGTTGGAAGGCTTGGACAAGATTGGATGTGGTTTGGACATCTTGAATTGCCTATCAATATGGTTATTGCGATTGTTGGTTTGGTTGTTGATTAAATTGGCCAAGTTGAATTTTGGAGATGGTATATTCTACGGGGAAATGCTGCCGAAATTTCGTAGCCAAATGATTACTTTAAATTTCGACTCTAGACGCTCAAATTGACATTTGGTAAACTTGACCAAATTGTAGATTTTGGCGAATTTGGAGCATGAATTTGGAGAAGTGCAAGAAAGCGGAAAAAGGTATGTAAGGCTTTACTCTTCCTTCTTTGGCATGTCCTAGACATAATAGGTATGAACACGAGCCTCGGGGACCACTCAATCTCTAGAAACCTAAGTTTGAATTTGATCACTATTCATTCAATAGAATTGAATTAAACTTGCTATGTTTCATTGGAAAGGTAGCTTGAAAATATGCAACTTTCACCGACGCCACCGGAACGTCCTAAAACCTTGCTAGATAACTTTATTAAGCCTAGGATTCTAGGACAAGTATTCCTTCCGTAAATTCGTAAATGTTCTCCGGAGGTCCATGTGTTGCAAAGACCAAAGCCTAAATAGGTCGAAAGCCTTTATGCCTCGAAACGATGAATATGGCTTATAATGGTAACAATGACGTCAAATATGGAAAAATGCCTATGACGAATATGTCGACGATACGTTTCTACCACGATTGTAAGTACGTGAGAGATGCTAAACGTTTTCATAACGACTTCATTTTCAAAAGCTAGAAGTAATGGTTTTAAAACATAATTTCTTTCAAAACAAAAAGTTTGCAAATGTTTTCCAAAAATATTCATTTTTCTCAAATGTTTTCCAAAATATTTACTTTTCTTCAAAAACCAAGTTTGAGGATTTTGAAAGCTTTTATGAATAAAACGATGAAGATGATTCTATGATGACAAGGTTGATACCAGATATGTACATGCATATGGGGACATGGGGAAGGATACATGGAACCCCAGGGAAGGGAACTATGTTTCATTGCCACACAGTCAGTTGGCTTATCATCCGGACGCGGGATGCCCGGACGCGGGATATATGGGCGAGCCGAGGTATTTCGGCGCTATGTGGGCGGCTGACACGTTGTTCGGTGCTATGACATGACATGATATGATATGCTATGCTATGATACGCTATGATATGATATGCTATGCTATGACATGATATGCTATGCTATGACATGAAATGCTATGCTATGACATGATATGCTATGCTATGACATGAAATGCTATGCTACGACATGATATGCTATGATATGACACGAAACGCCATGCTATGACACGACACGCTATGCTATGCCACGACACGCTATGCTACGACATGATATGCTACGGTATGACATGATACGCTATGACACGATATGATACGCTACGACATGATACGATACGCTACGACATGACGTGACATGAGATGATGTGACATGATACGATATAGGTTCTACTTTCGAGTCCTATGAAAAGAGACTTTTTAAACAAAAAGAAACAGGTTACTTTCTTACCTCTTTATCCGTCCTATGATCCCATGATGTTTATATTTATGCTTTATCTTGCTTCACAGTACCTTACATACTCGGTACATATTCCGTCTTGACCCCGCTCTTCGGTCGCGTTCATGCGCGCGGTACCCGTGTGAAGACATTAGCGAAGGTGTTCCGGCAAGAGTGGCGAGCTCCATTTCCTCCGGAGTGTTGCTGAGTCAGTGCATACATATGCCATGATATCTGATTGTGCTAGAGACTTTGCAGACAGAGTCGTGTGTATAAGACGTCACTTGTGAGCGGCTCCATAAGCCATCGTATTGTATACTTGATATTCTGATTTTTTTTTTTACGGTCGCAAGTTATGTTGATTTGAAAGGTATCTTTTATATATTTTTTAGAAAAAAAAATTTCATTACGCATTTATGGCCGGTAGGGGCCCATTATGACTACGAGTGCTATGACGGTCGAGGGTTCGCTCGGTCTAAGTAGGGGTCGGGTGCCCATCACACCCCGATCGGAAGTGGGGTGTGAAACGCAACGCAACCCGAAGAAAGGGGGTCAGTACGGAATATGTACTGAGCATGTAAAGCATGAAACACAGTAAACTGAATCGTACGGAACTAAAGAAAACAGAAAAGTAGTACAATAACCAGAATCTCATAAAGCTTACCTTGAAACATAAATCATGTATTTCAGAATCATAAATGGTCTGAGTGACATAAATAGAAAATCATCGTGAACATATGCAAACATAACATGCCCCGGCCCTCTAGTGAGGGACGCGGTAAGTGAAGTCATCATATATATGTACATGTAACGTGCCCCGGCCCTCTAGTGAGTGACGCGGTGAATAGAATCATCATATGCCATCCTGGCCACCTCTCCATCATCATATCATCATCATATATATATATATATATATATAACGTGCCCCGGCCCTCTAGTGAGGGACTCGGTGAATAATGCCCAAAAGTCTGTGCACGAATACATACCCGGCCCGGGACTCGGTGAATGATGTAACCATAACATGCACGAGCGGAGTAGTGAGAAACCATATGCATATAGATCATCATTATCGACTCGACAGAATGATCAAATGAACTTCCATTCAAAGGCCAAACAATAGTCAAATTACGTTTCCTCTGAATGTCGCTCGGAATCATATCAATTAGGACTTTAGATGTCATAGGTACATATCCAAATCGTATGAAGTAGATTACGGAAATCAAGATCATAATCGTCGTTACAGACTCGATAGATAATTAAATAATAGTCGCTCGAGGGTTAGGACGATAATCGGATTAAGTTCTTTCAAAGGAACCGTTACAAACGAACATAAAAAGGTCTCGGGGCCCACGGACGAGCATCAAACCAATCCGGGCCCACTTACGAAGAATAGGATTATTACTCGTTATGGAACCTCCTGCGAATGTTTCGAGGCAATCCGAGCTCGTCTGCGAAAGTTACGGTCGTTCGTAGTTTCAGATTCGTTTAGGAACAAATTCTTTTTAAAGGCAAAACTTTTAGGCAACTTTGGAAATCCATTCATGAAAGAAAAAGCATAAAGACCATAGCATGACCATATTAAGATTGCTAACATCAATAAGCAAATATGAATCATAACGTACTTGAAATCTAGGAGTGGAATTACCTCGAAGCTCGTGTCATAGCCTAATTACACTAAGACATGCCAAAGGAAGAAAGGGTGAGCTTTACATACCTCGTCTGTCCTCAAACTAATCAAATTTACGTCGCGGACTTCTCACGATCTACAATACGTCATTAAATATCAACTTTAGCTAAAGGCATTTAGGAACCCGATTACAAACAAACACCAAATTCTACCGAAATTTGGGCAGCACTTCCCCTGTAAATACAACACCCCGAGAATTCAACTCGACCAAATTCATCAACAATAACACCAACCAACATTCTAACAACATCAACCATTAATTCAAAACGCATTTTAACATTAATAACCTCCTTTCACATAATGCGACGACGTTCACTTATATTCAATTCAACCGCATATAATCAAACTAATACCAACTCTCACACATACGATTACTAATTCAAAACCATTCAAATAATATTCAAGCACATTTTAAACAATTCATACAATATTTCAAACAATCCAACCACCTTACCCGAAATCTCCCCAACTCAACACAACGACACTAACGCATTTCTTTCTTCCAAGACTCATGAATTATACTAACAATCTTCATTTTAACAATGTCATCATCTTAAATATAAAATTTACATGAGAGTTACATTGGCTTCCAAATCAGCCCACAACCTTCACAACTTCAAATTAATTCATTAAACTTCTATTATCAACATAGAATCCACACGACAACTGTTATATCCCGTATTTTTAGTAACGGGATAATCCAAGTGTAATATGACAAGTTAGGATACAAGACTATTCCGAGACAAGAAGCCGGGATTTTCTTTAACCATGACTTTGTTTTAAATAAGTGGTATATGATTGGGTTGGCATGAAAGCATTAAGGAAATATTTGGGGCCAAAAGTGAATTAGAAAAACTTGCAAATCATGAAAATTTAGGGGCCAAAGTGGCCGGCCACCTCAATTGTGGGCCAAGGCCACATAAATAATTCTTGTTGGCAACTTAAAATAGATGACTAATCATCTTTCTCCTCATTCCATTTCTAGAAAAATCAAGAAAATAAAGAGAAGGCAAAGAAGGAGACATTCGGCCATTGGAGAGCAAAAAACAAGACCAAGAAATCTCTTCCAAAAAAATTGGTTCTTCTATCAAAACAACTAATTCAAGGGCGCTTATTAACGTGGAGTCGTTATTTGAATCATTGGAGCATTCGTTTTCATTCTTGAAGGCTTTGGTGAACGTGTGAAGTGAAGAAGAAAAGGTAAGAATTACTTCTCTTTCTTGTGTTGTGAATGGTGTGGACATGTTATAGTATGTAAACATGAATGAATTCATGGAAAATTGAGATGTTGGAGTTGAACCGTGGCCAAGAACCATGCATGGCTTGTGGCCGTGTGTTCCTATGTATTGTTGGATTGGTGGATTGAATTATATGTAATATGTTTCCTTGTGGTTGTAGTGTATGGAATGAGTGTGAATTATGTGTATATGTGTGTGCACTAGGCTGGCCGAATATGGGCCAAGTTTGAGCCAAGAATGAGCAAATGTTATTTAAGGCTCTAGTTGTTGTCGTTGTAAGTTTTGTATCGTTAATGAACCTTTGAATGATCCATGTTGATGTTGTGAAGAATGCGGGCTGTTTTGGAAGCCATTAGGCTTGTAATATAAATTTTGTAATTAAGAGGATGACATTGTTTATGCATGGTTTAATAGTATGATTTATGGAATTGGAAGGAAAGAAATGTGGGAGTGGTGTTCTCGGGTTTGGAGTGGAATTCGGGTAAGTTGGGACAAAGTTTGGGTTGTTTGAAAAGTTGTGAGAATTGTTTAAAGTGTTCTTGAATATGATTTAAATGGGTTCGGATTAGTAATGGAACGTATGAGCCTTAATGTTAATTTGATTATACGAGTGTAGTTGAACATATTGGAATGTCTTTAAGTATGTAGTAAAATGTATTTAATGTTGGAATGTGTTGGAATTGGATATTAATGTTAGAATATATTGTGAATCGATTATTGATGTTGTAGTTTGATTGTTGGCTTGGTTGTTGTTGAAATTGGCCGAGTTGAATCTCGGGGTTGGTGCATTTATAGGGGAAATGCTGCCGAAATTTCGTTAGAATTAATGTTCGCTTGAATATTGAATGCCTAAAAGTCTGTGGCTAATGTTAGCATAATTGGTGTTGTGTAGATTTTGGAGCATCCGAGAGTTGAGCCTTGACTTAGATTGCGAGCGGACAAGGTATGTAAGGCGTCGCTTTCTTTCATTTGGCATGTCCTAGTGCTATTAGGCTATGACCCGCACCTCGGGTTGTTCTGTTCTTAAATCCGAGCTTAGATACGTACTTATTTGCTCCTAAAGATTGATTCATTATTGTGTTCAATATAAGGTTCTTAAGTTTCCAAATAAATGAGCTTCTAAAGATTTGTAAAGGTTTTGACTACAAAGAGGTCCCGAGCTTCAAACGTCCGTAACTTTTGCATACGAGCTCGGAACGCCCCCAAACATAATATGTATGTTCATAAGACCTATCTTTCCCCCAACTACCATAGTCGGGCTCGGATGGGGGTCGGCACCCGTCCGTGGGGCCCGCGGCCTTTTTATGCTTCCGTAATGATTTTCAGGAAAAGGTTAATACTATTTTCGTTTAAACTTTGGCATGTGGACTTCTTACCTACCTTATGATCTATGATTATGATTTTATGCATATGACTGCTCACGACTCTGCTCGTGCTTATGGTTATTGCCTCGTTCACCGGATCCCGGGCCGGTTATACTTCGTGCGCGTTATGACACATTCTGGTGTGATGCTGTGTTGCGGTTCCCCGAGCTCCTCGCTAGAGAGCCGGGCTCCGTTTATTTTGGTGTTATGCTGTGTATGGTGTCATGGTTGGCTATGTTGTGTTACGGGGATATGTCGGGTTACGGAGATATGAAACTTTCTGGTGTGATGCTGTGGTATGGCGCCATTGACAGGCGGGCGACCATCGTTCTAAGAGCCTGTGCATGACTCATATTTTAATTACATATTTGACGGCTTACATATCATATCTATCTTCTGTATTCTGTTATTGTGATTATGAATTTCTGCTTTACATACTCAGTACATATTCCGTACTGACCCCCTGTCTTCGGGGGCTGCGTTCATGCCCGCAGGTACAGACGCTCAGCTTGGTGATCCACCCGCTTAGGACACCTATTCAGCTTTCTGGGATTGCTCCTTCTTCCGGAGCTCATATATTTTGGTATATATTTTCTTCTGATGTATATGTACATTACTATTCAGGGGTACGACGGGGCCCTGTCCCGTCATATGATTTCGTTATTCTGTTTAGAGGCCTGTGGATACGTATGTGGGTTATGGCTATGTCTGTACAGTGTATGTATATGTGATATGTTCTGGGCGGTTCACCGCCACGGCAGCCTTGCCGGCTCGCCTGTATATGTATATATGGGTATGTTGGCCCTGTGTGGCCTTTGTTGGTATTTTTCTCGTGCGGTGTTAATTTTGGTTAGTAAGAAAAACGAGAGGAAACTCGCCCAAATTTTATTAAATATTTGAGTTACTATTTTTGGCACTTTGGTGTGTCCTAGTCACGCCACGTACGTACGGGTTGCCCCTCGCACTTTATAAATGTGGCGCGCTTCACACCATAAACAGGACTCTACCCACACACGACTTTGCGGACAACCCCTAGGACAGGACACCTCGCTCGATACCATTTGTCACACCCTAATCTTATTGTGGGTGATGGGCACCCGACCCTTACTTAGGGCCGAGCGAACCCCTCGGACTCTTCTACGATACGTAATCACGCCAAACTTTTTTTTAAACCAAATGAGATAAAATACATATAGCAAAATTTTTTCAGAAGTATTCTTTCTCGTAGCCTTCAAATCGAACAAATTTATAATCATACAAAGTTCAATACACAACACGGACCGACATATCGACTGACGAAGCCACTTACAGACCGACATCCAATACCCACGACGCTGTCTCCGCAAAGTCTCTAACATACATCCTAAAATCATAACAAACAAACTCGACTTGGCGACCCTCGAGAGAATGGAGCTTGCCATCTCTGTTTGGAACACCTTCTACAATAACTTCGGCTCGTATCGGAAGTACTGCGTGGCATGAAACGCGACCCCGAAGACAGGGGTCGATGCGAAAAAATGTCCGAGCATGTAAGGCATGCGATCTGACGAGAACCATAATCGAAACAAACGAGACTAAAAGATAAGTACATTAGTCAAAATGCCGTACGCCTATTTCTCAGACACAAACCAGACATACCTGTCCCATATACCAGAAGGAGTACAGAAGGTAAGTAAGTCAGTCGAGTACTAAAATGCTTGTTTTACAATTACAGATCGCATGTCCGAAGAGGTGCAGAAAATATAGAGCGCCTTAAGGTGATGTCACACGTTGGACGGAGTGCAAACGTACAAAACGTTCAGACGAGGTCATATATCGGACGGAATATCAAACGTACAGAATGCTAAGATGATATCATATATCGGACGAAATACAGAACGTACAGAATGCTCAGATGATGTCTTATATCAGACGCAGACGTACAGAGCTATATCGAACAGATTCGTAATCAAATCAGAAGTATGGAGGCATAATAGGCAGAGCCTTATCAAAATCAGAGATGTAGAAGTCTGACGTACAAAATCGTCATCAGAGTCAGAAGTACAAAAAAATGCAGACCTTGTCCGAGATATCAAAATGCTTATTTTCGACCCGATTGTGCATAACGGATCATATATTATCATAAGCATATGTTGATAACGGATCCCCCCCAGCCGAGGGACGCGGTAACGAACCCGGCCTCTAGTACGGGACGCGGTGAACGGTGGGATCATATGCCATCCGGCCACCGTCCCCATATCATCGGATCATAATATCATATACATAAACGAGCCCGCCCGCCTATGAGGGACGCGGTGAACAATGCGATGGAACCCGTACGATAACGAACCCGGCCGGGACGCGGTGAACGGATACATATACGAGAGGCATGCGCACGATAACGCATCTCGGCCCGGGACGCAGTGAACAGATACATTGAGCCTTGCATGAGCAGAGTCGTGAGAAACCATATGCACATAAATCCAGACTCGATGAATACGTACACTTACCGATATTCAAAAGCTCAGAAACGAATTTCGGGTTCTTCCAAATTAATATCGGGAAGTTATGAGCATTTGAAATACAAAAACCTCTTCGGACTTTTTAAGCGATCCGAGATCGTACGTGGAGAACATTAAGGCTCATAGAGCATACTCATATTGGAATACTCGGATCAGACGACTCATATCCGAATACACATAGCAGAATACTTACGTCGGACACTCATACCGAAGTACTCATATCGGAGTCATCATATCAGAATGCTTACACCAAAATACTTAGATCAGAATACCTATGTCAGAACACATATATATCAGAATATTTACATCGGAATACTTATATCAAAATATTTAAATCAGATCATTCGTACCGAAGCATTTATACCAGAATAGTCGAACCAGAATGCTCATATCTGAGTTACCAGACACTTATATCAAATTCGGAACAATAGTCAAAGGTTTCCTTAATTATCTTACGGAAATAAGACAAATGGAACAATCCAATTAAATCTCGGGGACTGTGGGCCCACCTCGGGTCAAGTCGGGTAACGAACATAAAAACGTGGTCATTATGTGCCATTGGATCATCCTCGAAAATTTCAAGGCATTCCGCTTTCATTTTCAAAAGTTACGGACGTTTGAACATTTCTTTACAATAAAGCGTAAGTTATTTAGTTCAATTTTACTGAATGAAAAAGGGATAAATATAAGCTCGGATTTCTAAGAGTAGAGTCATCCGAGGCTCAAATCATAGCCTATCACATCTAGGACATGCCAAGAGAAAGAAAGGGTAAGCCTTACATACCTTTTCCGCTTCTTACGCTACTCCATCTTCAAGTTCCAAACTCTCCAAATCTACGATTGGTCACATTTACCAACATTGATTAGAGCCTTTAGAAGTTCAATCTTGAGTTAACATTTGTCTACAGAAATTTCGGCAGCATTTCCCCTGTAAATGCGCCATCCCCGAGAATCTAACTCGGCCAATTTCGCAGCAATAAATCCGAGAATGGAACTCGGCCACATTATCAATAATAATACCAACAATCATATCTTCCAACTTCAACAATTAATTCAAAAGACACTCCAACATTAGTAGCTCCTTTACATAATTCAATAACATTTCCATTACATATAATTCATACTTGTTCACATATGCAAATACTAGTCCGAAACCATTCAACAATATGCAAGAGAACTTCAACAACCCGCCAAACATTTCAGCGGCCCAACCAACATATACATTACCCGAATTCCTCCAAATTCAATAAGAACAATTACAACACATTTCCTTTCTTCCAAATTCATAAACTACATCAACAATCTATACTTTAGCAATATCATTCACTCTTATAATCATAAGGAACCATACTAACATCACATTAATTTCTTCCATAATCCACAAACGATTTCAACCTCATTTCCAATCATTTAATCCTCATTTAACATCATAAAATTCACAACACAACAACAATCAAAATGCTCAATAAAATCATTTCATTTATTCTTCATGACACCACTATTTTTCGGCCATACTACACACACACACATATATTTCATGAATTTCACCCTTTCCACATATTTCAACATTCATAAATCTTCTACAACACATGTAGAGAAAGATTGAATGGTTACCTTTTCACTTAGCTTCTTCATTCGGCTAGAATTATAAGTTGTCCAAACGAATGCTTTGCTTGTTCTAACAACCACTCCATGTTGTTAAGGATGTTCCAATTGGTAGGAAAGCTCGGAGAAATTATTTTTTTGTGATCAAAATTGAGAGCTCACTTCTTCATGGTCATGGCCGAATATGGCCTTATATTTCTCTCCTTCTCTAAGTTTTTTTTTCATCTCTCTCAGATGAAGACAAGTATGTTTTATTTATCCTTTTATTTCCACCATTTGTCTATATTTATTTTTAAGCCCTCAAGTAAAAAAAATTATGAACACATGGCCCTTGTTCTTTCTCTCCAAGCTTCTAGAATTTTCTTGAAATTAAAAGATGACTTAATTGTCATCATTTTTCATCCTTTTTCTTTCCCTTTTTTTTTGTCACATGGCCAATATGGCCTCTTTGGAATTTTCATGAACCTTGTGTAAAATTACCGTTTTGCCCTTCGACTTTTCTCAATATTACCACTTCGCCCCTAACCTTCCACATTATTTCCATTGGTCATTTTGCAAATTTCTCTTTTTACCATGGCCTTTCCAAATCTTTCCATACTACTAATGTTCATAAATAATATTCCTAGCAACTCGTACATTAAAATAATTCTTGAAAATGATCTTGTCCTTAACTTGCCACGACTTTCTCGAATTATCCGAATGTATGAAATACGGGATATAACATAAATCATGCATAGGGCACAGGAAATATGGTCGCCCGCCTGTCGATGGCGCCATAACACCAGAAAGTTTCAAATCTCCGAATCTCCGTCACATATCATACACAGCATATCGCCATACACAGCATCACACCAAATATGAGTGGAACCCGGCCCTCAAGCGAGGAACTCGGTGAACCATAAACACAGCATAACACCGGAACGTATCATAATGCGCACGACAACAGAACCGGCCCGGAACTGGCGAACGATATCATAGTAGGCACGAAATGAGTAGTGAGTAATCATATGCATAAAATCATTATCATAAATCCAAGAGATAAATAAAATAGTCATATTCGAAATCGGAATAATAATTATTACTTTTTGTTTCAAAGTTATCGAATTCACATAAAAGGGCGTCGCGGGACCCACGAATGAGCATAGACCCGAACTGAGCCCGCCTATGAAAAACATACTCATTCTATATCATACGAACTCCTACGAAAATTTCAAAGCAATCCGAGCTTTTCTGAGAAAGTTATGGGCGTTTGAACTTTTGGAATCGCTAAAGAATAAGCTTTAAAACCAAAAATCAGCTTTCATGAAATCTTTACAAATTATGAATCCCAAAGATATAAGGGTCAATGTTATGGAATATGAGCACAAGAATACCAAGGAAACGAATGCGAATCATAGACAAGATCGGATTTGCGAGAATAGAGTTTCCTAGAGGCTCGTATCATAGCCTACTTTAACTAAGGCATGCCAAAAAGAAAGGTTACTTTACATACCTCAAACGCTCACCAAAATGATCCAAACTCAAGATAATCCAACCTATGATTCGGGCTACCCACGATCTATAAACAAGCCATAAAATGCCAAACATTAGCTAATGACTTTTAGGCCTCAATTTCCAAATTCGCCCTTAATTCTACGAAATTTGGGGCAAAGATTTCCCCTGTAAATAGGCCACCCCGAGAATTTAACTCGGCCATATCAACCAACAACAACAACAATAACCAACCTAGCAACATCAAAAACCAATCCGGAAAGCAATACAACAACAATAGCTTTCTTTTCCATTATTCAACAACTTACATAAATTCAATTCGACGACTTACCTTCAAGCCAAAATCGACGCTTATACATTCACATACTAACCCAAACCCCTACCAACAATATTTAAGGACATTCTAAGCAATTCATACAACATTTCCGACAACCCAAATTTTTCCAAATTAGGCCGAAAACAGCCCCTAAACCGAGAGCGGCCCCCTACCCATTCCTCATTTTCATGCCATGATTTGTATCCACAATTTATTCTAACAATGCTATCTCATCCATATACCAATTACATTAAATATAAAATAGCCTCCAAATCAGTCCGCAACATTTACAACATCAATTTGAGTCAATAAACATTCATTTCCAACATAAAATTCATAGCGACGACGATTAAAACATTAAGCGATATTCATTCGTTCATTGTCATATAATATGACCCATTTCGACCAACACTACACATATACATAAATGGATAATTCTCAATCGTTCTTCACCTTACAATGATCATAATCAACTAACTAGGCATTAATTCATAATTTCAATCACAACACAACAACACCCATTTACACGGCTCAAGCTCCACATACACAACTCACCTCCAACATTTCATATTTCATGATTTTCCTCCATTATAAGATACTACAACATGAATATAACCTTCATAACACAAAAACAAGATCAAATCTTACCTTTTTCTCTTCAACTTCCAATATGCTAGGGTTTCCCAAGGATGAAGAATAATGGATTGATCGCTCTAACGATGCTTCCACGCTACTTAGGGACCTCAAAATAATGGGTTTACATCAACGAAATAATTTTAGAAGGGCAAGAAATGGGGGTTGAATTTCTTGGTCACGTCGAGAGCTCCTCAATGGAGTTTTCGGCTTCTCTCTTTTTTTTTTTTGCAAGTGTTGAAATGAGCTAAAGATGACTAGCAAGTCATCTTTTAATCCCCCTTGAGTTGTACAAAAATATTGGCCCACATTAATGAGTTGTCCCAATTAAAAGATGACACAAATTTGTGTGGGGTCCCTCTCCCACTATACACGGCCAACATGGAATTGTGGATGATTTTCATCTTCCAATTTTTATCACTTTTGGTCCCAAATTTTCCTAATTGTTCCATGCCAATAAATTCATGCACAACTTATATCTCAAAATAAAATTGAAGGTCAAAAATTCCGACTTTGTATCCCGAAATAGTTTTGTCCTTAATTTATCATAATTAAATCCGGATTGTTCCCATGTATAAAAATACGGGTTCTAACAGCTATTGGCTTGTGAACGATAATTTGTTTGATTATTCTGTTAAGTCTGTACAACTGATGTGAATGGCATATAGATCCCACGATTCTGCTCGTGCACATTTTGTTTACTTCCTTCGCCGAGTCCCGGGCCGGTTATTATCGTGCGCACAATCCGAAGTATGATGAGCTTCCGAAGTATGATGAGCGCCTAATATGATATGATATGTTACCGAAGTATGATGAGTTTCTGATATTATGGTGTTATGATGTGTATCAACGCCGAGCCCCTCTGGCCGGGTACCGTGGTTATACGATATGATGTGATGATGTGTGACGGAGATGCGGGAGATATAAAACTTCCGAATTATGATGAGTTGTGGCGCCCAAGCGAGGGCGACCACGTTCCCGTCCGCAGTGTCCATTATGGGCCACATAGGGTATGATATGATGATCTGATGACATGTTGACTTGATAATGTGATGATCTGATAATATAATGAGTCTGTTCTGATGATATGATAATCTGATGCTATGATAATCTGATGACATGTTAATCTGATGATACGATAATACGATGGTTCTGCTTAATGTGATAATTTGATAATCTGATAATTCTATCTAATGTGATGATATGATAATGTAAGGATTCTGTTTACCGAGTCCCTCACTGGAGGGCCGGGACACGTTATAAGTTATATATATATTCTGAAATATGATCAGTTGGTTTCAGAACCGGTGGTGGGGCAAACCCAATGGTGGGGCAAACCCAATAATGGGGCAAACCCAGTGGCGAGGCAAAAATTCCGCACTGGTTTAGGCGAATCTCACATTGGTTTAGGCAAATCCCACATTGGTTTAGGCGAATCCCACATCGGTTAATGTCAGCTACTATGATATGTTCTATTTTATATACATATGAGACAAAAACGTTTTTCGAAAGAAAGCTAAGTCTTTTGAGCATTTGGATTATTATATACGCCTTTTCCGTACCTCTTATGCACTATTTGTATTACGGATGCGTGTACTTCGGTATTCCCACTATTATGCACATTTCCGTACTCCTCACTTCGGTCATGATCTCGTTTTTACGTATTCCATGCTTTACATACTCGCACATATTCCATACCGACCCCTTTCTTCGGGGGCTGCTTTTCATGCCGCGTGTGCACACCTGTGAGGCAAGATATTAGCGAAGATGTTTCGAGCGGGATTGGCGAGCTCCACTTTCTCTCGGGGTGTAGCCGAGTCGAGTAATATGTTATGGTTCTATGTATCGTGTTAGAGACTTTGCGAGACATTAATCGTGGGTATAATATGTCGATTATGTAAGCGGCTATGTAAGCCGATGTATTATTATGCATTACATTATAAGTTTTATATGCTACAGATTTTACTTGATTTGAAAAGAGATATAAAGCATGTTTGATTTTCCAATTTTTTTTTTATATGTACTCATGATATGATTAAGGGCCTAGTCTGATTACGAGTTCTACGAAGGTCAGCGGGTTCGCTCGACCCTAAGTAAGGGTCGGGTGCCCATCACACCCTGTCGGATTAAGGGTGTGACAAATTGGTATCGAGCCGCTTCGTCCTAGGGGTTGTCCGCAAAGTCGTGTCCGGTAGAGTCCTGTTTATGGTGTGAAGCCGGCCACATTTATAAACAGGAGGCTACGGGGCATCTAGGGTGGTTACTCTTCTTTCACCTCATAGATCGTGCCATAGAGCCAAGTTATAGGAAATGAGATTTCGGTGCTAACTTTTGTTTTCGGGAGGGGGAGAAGGGCAACGAAGAAAATGATTAGTGATGTTAGAAACTACAAGGCATGCAGGTAAGCCAAGGTATGAAAGATATATGTCAAGTAAGGTATTGGCATACGATTGAAATGCAAAGTTGAAAACTGAAAAGGAAGGTAAGCAAGAAAGTGTGACACGTGTAGCCGTGTTGAACATATGAGGTAAATCTAATATTTCCGGACTTTTATGAATATTGAGAGCCCTGTGTGGCTATGGTACGATACAATACGACATGATATGTATGTATGATGATGGCCCTGTTGGTATTTCCTACGTGCAGGTTTTGGAATAGTAAGAAATACAGAGGAAACTCTGCCGAAATTTTGCTAAAAATGGTACGGAAAGGAGATGTAAGTCTGGAATATGTTTTGAAAGAGTCGTGTTAATAGTAACGATGGGAGTCGGCGAGCTACGAGTATGGCTGCCCTCTAGGAATAAGTTAACCAAGGAGCTGGTGATAATAGTAAATAGGAGGAAAATATGATGAAATTATAGTCACGGGAAGAATTGTGACGGATAGGAATGTATTAATATGACAGCTGCCGGGATGTGTCGTGAGGGCGTTTTGGGAATATGCTAAGATTCCGACTTACTCAATATTATGTGTCGAAGGTCATGCGGTGAGGTAGACGCAGTCGGGAAGGCGTTAAAGCGTCATATTTTATCAAAGTTCCAAAGTTAAGCGTGCCGGGAGAGAGCAATTGCAGGATGGGTGACCCCCCTGGGAAGTTTTCTGAAAATTTTACGAAATTTTGACGTAAGGAGCCAACAAGAAGGTAGAGTAATTTAAGGAAGATTAGAGTCTACGGGAGGAGTGGCGAAAATCCGCAGGAATCGCATAGGACTTGGCGGATCGGTAGGTAAGAGAGAAAGGGAGCCAACGGAAGAAGGAGACAAGAAGAAAGCGAGACATCAGTGTAGTAATAGGTTATGACGTATGACGGAGGACACGAGTGCCATAAGTGACGGGACGGTAAAAGACCAATTATAGAAAGATGAGAAACAAGGTAGAATGGGTGCTAGAAAATGACTGGGATGATACGGATAAGCATGTGAGACGAATAAAGTACGTTTTGAGAATGAAAAAAGAAGAATATGTAGAAGAAGTGTGTTCTCGAGTGACACAAAGGTAACATAAGATCCTCGTGTGAGATAGGTAGGCGAGATAAAGATAATTTTAAAGATAACATTTCAAGAGAACGTTGGATACTCACCGTCGGAACAAAAAGGCGTTGTCTAATTAAGATTGGAAATAAGGACATGAGGCGAAGTATAAACGGATAATGGTATAAGTACACCCCACTAAAGGGGGAAGCAGAGAGAAATGTAAGGATGAGATAGAAACGGTTGATACGGTAGTATGTTCGATATGGACTTTGGGCTACGAAGGAGACCCTTTCGAAGTGAGTTAGTAGGATCGGGAAAACCGATAATAAGTGGATAAAAGTCGGATAATGTTTAAGGTAGTGTGAGAAGTTTTGCACGGACTTTGAATGACACGACGCTAGAAAAATGGACGTGTATGAAGAAAAAGAGTATGACAAGAGAATGGTATTGGATAGCTTAAGAGATAGTATGAAGGATGGCAATAGCTATAAAAAGGGAGCTCCCCCGAGATGCTTATGAGAGCCCGAAAGACTAGTTGAACATTCGAGGACGAATGTTCTAAAGGGGGGAAGGATGTTATACCTCGCATTTTGTACATTTGAATATTCCGAGTTAATGGCGGGAAGTTAAGGGCAAGGTTATAATTTTTTTTCTAATGTGTAAGTTGCGTATTCATCCTTTTATTGGAATGGAGCATTAAGGGCAAACTTAAGGAGAAATTGGAAATTTCTATTAATTCATGAAATGGCCAAAGCCATTGTGGTCGTGGGCCCCACCTATATTTTGGCCAATATTTCCATGCCATGGAATGATACAAATGTGCATCTTGTGCTTTGGAGGCTAAATATATACATGTTCATAATTTAGATGACCATGCAAGACTTAGTCATCTTTTAAAACAAGAAATTTCTAGAAAAGTGAAGAATTGGAGAAAGAAAAAACAAAAAAAAAAAAAAGAGAAGGAGGGCCATGTGCATGGCCATGTGCCATGTTTATATATATATATATATATATATATATATATATATATATATATATATATATATATATATATATATATATAAGGGGTGAATTATAAGACACAAGATATCATTCTTACTCAAGAAAATTCAAGAAGAGTGAGAGAAAGAAACATAGAGAGTATTCGGCCAAGAGAGGGCAGGCCGAATAGGTCCTCAAAAATTGGTTAAGAAAAATTATTTTCTTCATGCCTTACTACTAATTGAAAGATCCTCGTCGACGTGGAATGGTTGTTGGAACAAAAAAACTATTCGTTGTTGTAGTTCATCAAGCTAGCCGAGAGGTGGAGTAGGTGGAAAAGGTAAGGCCCTATCCTTTTTGCATATATTATGGATGATTTGAGTGTGTTGTGGTATGTAGAATGAATAAAATTCATGAAAAGTTGGTGTGTGTGGTGTTGTTGCCGTGTGTATGTGGGGTGGTGTAGAAGTGATGGACTAAGTTTATTTAGTGTTTTGGTTGATTGTTGCTATAGATTCTATGATGAAAAATGAATGTTTAATGATTCATGTTGAGTTGTAGTGTTGCGGGCTGTTTTGGAAAATTAGTATGATTCTAATATAGTTTCTTGGATTTATGGAAATAATGTTGTAAATGTGTGGACTATGGGTGCCATTGATGAATTTGGAAGGAGGAAATGTATTGTCGTTGTTCCTATGGAAATTGGCAATTTCGGGTCCAATGGTATGTTGGATGGATTATTTTGAATATTATATAAATTGCTTGGAATATTCTTAAATCGTGTTTGAATGGTCTTGGGTTAACACTTGAACGTATGATCAATGAAGTTGGCTTGATTGTATGCGATTTATTTGAATGTAAATGGGAAGTGGATGAACTATGTAAAGAAGAATTGCTAATGTTAGAATGCGTTTGAAATTATTTATCGAAGTTGTTGGAATGATTGTTGGTTTGGTTGTTGTGATTTGGCCGAGTGAAATTCTCGGGGGATGTTGGATTTATAGGGGAGATCTTTGCCGAAATTTCGTATATAAAGTGACGATTTGGAATTGGGCTCTTTAATGCTTATGGCTAATGTTGGGTGTCCAATGACATTATTGTAGATCGCGAGAAGCCGAGACGTAAGTTTGGATTAGTTCGGGGGCCAAGGTATGTAAAGCTCACCTCTCTTTCTTCGGCATGTCTTAGTTAAATTAAGCTATGATATGATCCCCGAGGTAATTCTACTCCTACGATCCGAGCATGTCTATGATTCTTATTTGCTTCTTGATATCCGTATTCATAATGTAGTCAAATTATGATTCTTATGCCCTTTGTATGATCAAATATGAATGTGCATAAAAGATTATGTTCGAAAAAAGGTCGGTAACTACGAACGTCCGTAACTTCCATAGGAAGGCTCAGATCGCTTAGATATGTTCGTAGGAGGTTCGGTAGCGTATGAGGATCTTAACTTCCACGGGCGGGCCCGGATCGGTTGAATACTTGTCCGTGGGCCCGCAAGACGTTCCTTTGTATAGTTCTAGCAACTTGTTAAAAGAACTTAGCACGGTTAACAACCTAACTTCCGAATATGATTACTCACTTATCTGTTAAGTCTGAAATGAGAAATCGTATGCATATGATTCCGATACGTAACCATGATGACCAAAGTTTTATTTGACAAGTCCCGAGCGACCTCCGCAAGAAATTGGATTTAACTATGACTATTGGCTTGACTTTTAAATGATAGTCCGGTTTGATCGTTCTATGGAATACGTATATGTATGAAATGAGAATCCGTATGTATATGATTTTGGTACGTAACTATGATTAATAAAGTTTTAGTTGATATGTTTCCGAATAATATCCGGAAAAGATTTGATATGACTAATGCTATTGGCTTGTGAATGATAATTTGTTTGATTATTCTGTTAAGTCTGTACAAATGATGTGAATGGCATATAGATCCCACGATTAACTCTCGTGCACATTTTTGTTACTTCCCTTCGCCGAGTCCGGGCCGGTTATTATCGTGCGCACAATCCGAAGTATGATGAGCTTCCGAAGTATGATGAGCGCTTAATATGATATGATATGTTACCGAAGTATGATGAGTTTATGATATTATGGTGTTATGATGTGTCCGGTACGCCGAGCCCCTTTTGGTCGGTACCGTGGTTATATGATATGATGTGATGATGTGTGACGGAGATGCGGGAGATATAAAACTTCAAGTATGATGAGTTGTGGCGCCCGGCGGAGGGGCGACCACGTTCCGTCCGCCGGTCCATTATGGGCCACATAGGTATGATATGATGATCTACGATGACATGTTGACTTGATAATGTGATGATCGATAATATAATGAGTACGTTCGATGATATGATAATCTGATGCTATGATAATCTGATGACATGTTAATCTGATGATACGATAATACGATGGTTCTGCTTAATGTGATAATTTGATAATCTGATAATTCTATCTAACGTGATGATATGATAATGTAAGGATTCTGTTTGCCGAGTCCCTCCCTGGAGGGCCGGGACACGTTATAAGTTATATATATATTCTGAAATATGATCAGTTAGTTTCAGAACCGGTGGTGGGGCAAACCCAATGGTGGGGCAAACCTAATAGTGGGGCAAACCCAATGGCGAGGCAAAAATTCCGCACTGGTTTAGGCGAATCCCACATTGGTTTAGGCAAATCCCACATCGGTTAATGTCAGCTACTATGATATGTTCTATTTTATATACATATGAGACAGAAACGTTTTTCGAAAGAAAGCTAAGTCTTTTGAGCATTCGGATTATTATATCTGCCTTCTGTACCTCTTATGCACTATTTGTATTACAGATGCATGTACTTCGGTATTCTGACTATTATGCACATTTCCTGTACTCCTCACTTCAGTTATGATCTCGTTTTCTGTATTCCATGCTTTACATACTCGCATATTCCGTCCACCCCTTTCTTCGGGGGCTCGTTTCATGCCGCGCGGTACACCTGGTGAGTCAAGATATTAGCGAGAGATGTTCCAGCGAGATTGGCGAGCTCCATTTTCTCCGGAGTGCAGCCGAGTCAGAGTATTATGTCATGGTTATATGTTTTGTGTTAGAGACTTTGCAGACAGTGTTGTGGGTATAAGATGTCGGTTATGTAAGCGGCTATGTAAGCCGATGTATTATTATGCATTACATTATAAGTTTTATATGCTACAGATTTTACTTGATTTGAAAAGAGATATAAAGCTTGTTTGATTTTCCAATTTTTTTTTTATATGTACTCATGATATGATTAAGGGCCCAGTCTGATTACGAGTACTACGAAGGTCAGCGGGTTCGCTCGTGTCACACCCTAATTTTCGTTAGGGCGTGATGGGCACCCGACCCTTATTTAGGGCCGAGCGAACCCGCGGACTCACATAATAGTCATACTCACGCAGACTCCCAAATCATGACACAATTATACGTAACAAAAATTTATTGAAGAACAATATGCTTTCTCGCTTTTCTCAAATCAAATAAAATCTTGCTAAAGATATGAAACTTATAACACAACGCATAATAATATGCGCTTATAGCCATTTATATAACCGACATCTAATACCCACAATACCGTTCGCAAAGTCTCTAACTCGAACATGAATCCATATCATAATGCTCGACCTCGCAGCGCTCCGAGGAAATGGAGCTCGCCAATCCCGCTAGACATCTTCTCTCGCTAATATCTTCAACTCGTACGGTGTACTCGCGCCGTACGAAACGCAGCCCGAAGAAAGGGGGTCGCACGGGAATATGTCTTGTAGCATGTAAAGCATGAAACATAATAAGCGGGATCATACTGAAATAAGGAGTACGGGAAAATCATAAGACTCGCCTTTTGGAAACATTTGTTATACATATACACATGCCGGTAGATAAAATCATATCATAATCGTATCATCATATTACCGTACATATATGCCATAACGCCCTCCAAAGGAGGGACTCGGTGAGTAAATCATAACATAACATGTAGCAAGCGGAAAATATATG
>NW_026717769.1:0-14325 GCF_029784015.1 Lycium ferocissimum | reverse complement strand
TGTTTATGTATGTATATTTCTGCGCGATGTATTTATATATCCGTACGAATTTATGTATGTTTGATCGGAATTAGCTATTTGGTACGCCGGATGCGTTCGGTAGGTACGTGTGGGTGTCCAGTAGACATGCCACGCCTTCCCACGGTTAATGTGACAGAATAATGTACTGAGTATGTAAAACAAAATTAACATCATAATGGAAGTATAATGAATGACATGAGATAGAGAAGTTATAAGATAATAAAGAAATTTATACCTCTAGCGTTGTTCATCGTATTTACTTACCCCTTTTTCTAATGAGGATCTTCCATTTCATGCATTTATACTTGTAGCAATATCGTACCCAACCATAAAGGTTTTGTGTCTTACATACCCGACCATAATAAGGTTCGGTGTTATACGTACCTGGCCCTACCAAGGCTCAGTGTTATCCGTACCCAACTGCAGTGGTGTGCGCGCGATAGGTATCATACCCGGCCATAAAAGCTCGGTGTTACATAATAGCCATACATACTTATACACGTATACATACTAGTCCATAAGTATCACCAACATCATTATCATCATCGTTTTCGTTACTTCTTTCCTTGGAGGATCAACTATCATATAAAAGGGGCAATGGCATCGTGACAACATCAAGAATCATGAGCTTTAGTAATTCTAGGGATGAAGTCATTTAGAAGACATTTTAGAACCCATGAGGTGGTACATAGTAAAGGAATCATGCCTTAATGAAAGAAGGGTTAGCCTTACATACCTCGTCGTCTTCTTAACTATTTAACGTTCACCGTCGAGCTTGAGAAATCTACATTTAGAGGGATTCATACCATGGTTAAGCGTTAATGATACTCTTAAATTCAAACTAGAATAATTCATAATCTAATGAAAATTGGGCAGCATTTCCTCTATTCCATTAACTTCCATTATATTACTATACAACTCCCAAACATCCACAACATCATAATCAAGTAACCACATTACGTTAAGCCTTCAATATTCACTCTCATATTCAACTCGTACTAGCAACTTCATACCAACCTTTTCACATTTTCATACAATGCTTCCTCATCACCGTTTTTACCTTCATAATAAGATTATTTCCATATCATACTAAGAATCATGATTCAAGTTAGCTTACTACTCAAAAACATCATAAAAACTACATTTAGACTTCATTTTCTACTTTCTTCTTGTACCCAAGTTTTGCTATAACCAAGCATTCTTAATAACATGAAATAAGCATGAAAACTGACCTTTTCATCCCATAAGAACAAGCTTGGAGCAGCTATCAACTTGTACAAAAACCCTAGCTACAATGCCCAAGTATATCTTGAAATCTACCAACCCTAGGAAGCCTTCTAACACATGAACACTTTGATTCTTGCTATTTAATCTTTGTAATCTCTTGGGTTTGGGTGAAATATGCTTGGAGAAGGGTTTTGGAGCTTTGGAGAGCTTAGAAGAAATATGGGAAATGAAAAATGAGCAAGGGTCGGCCTTGTATATAAAAAGAAAATCTGACCCGACCCGATTATACGGCCAATTATACGGGCTGTATAATTTATACGGTCTGTATAATTGGGACCGTATAATACCACCAAGGATCACCCTTTTCTGGAAGCAATCTACGGACAATTATACAGGCTGTATGATTTATACGATTCGTACAAATGGTCGTACAACTGGGAATTCTGAATTTCATTCTCGTCGACTCGTTTGACTTCCAATCCATCGTGGAACCTTCTTGGAACTTATATAACACTTCATTAACCATACAATAGGCCCTATACTAGTCCCTCAAGATATTTCTAAATAAATATTAACTCAATTATAGTGGAGACCTCTCCGATCACGACTTGCATTTCACTTCCTTCTTACTAACTAAACTTCACTTATTTGTATGACTTCGAAATCTTATAGTATGCACCTTAAGCTATCTAATACTCTCCTTAATATAGTAAGAACTTCATGTTCATCTTAAGCTCACATTAGTCTACTTTCAAAGTAACAAGTCTGAAATTTCTGAGGTGTAACAGGAACTGGGGGTACTGTAGCTGCAACCCCTCTAGGATCTGCTGGAACGGAAGGGCTCTGAGAAGACTGAGATGGGGCCTCACTCTGAGACTCGCCCTGGCCCGCAGCTACTGGTGGCACCCTACTGGTACCCTCATCTGTCACAGCCTTGCCTCTCTGGCTGGCTGAAGCTCTCCTCATTATAGGCATCACTGAAACCACAATACTCTATTACAAAAGAAATCCTAATGGCACGTATCTATCGCATGATCTAAGATAAGAAAGAAGGACAATCTTCCTAAATAGCTCGCAGCTTTCTGTTTATAAGTGTGGTGCACAACACACGATAAATAAGACTCTGCTAGACATGGTTTGTAGACAACCCTTGGACGCAACTATTCTGATACCAAGTTTGTCACGACCCAAACTAGAGGGGCCATGAAGGGAACCCGGGCCCTACCGGGCGAGCACCACTAAACATGCTTTCCTACCAAGATCCTAAATAAGAGTGGACCTCGGGGGAACCAGATGAAAATCTACTAAATCATATAAGAGATATGCTAAAACCAATGAGCCTAAGAAGATATACTATACAACCAGACTGGACAAACCTATACAGTAAAATATAGATCGAAGGGGCCACACCAAGTCTAACCATACCATGACTGTCTACAAGCCTCTACTGGAGTATCTACCATAAGAGGTCGGGACAGGGCTCCGAAAAACCCGTATTTACACAAAAGAATAACATACCAAAACTACAACGGTAACTTCGGAACAAGAGGAGTGCTCCAATGTCAGCTGCACGGCTACCTACGGGGGCAGATCACAAAACTGTCTGAACTGCCTCTGTAGGCCAATGATGTACACAAATATTGTGCATGCATGTATGAGGTCATATATATATATATATAATGCCCGTCAAGCCTTTGTGGGCATCCCATCATATCATATCGTCCTCTGTGGGCATCATCATCATGTGACCAGCCGATCAGGTGGTAGTGCGTATATAACGCCGTCACCTTCCCCATACCCCATACATATATATAATACATAATATACACGTATATAACGCCTGAGGGATCACAAGTCTGTACATGCTTATATATATATATATATATATGCCACGACCCAAACCGATGAGTCGTGACAAGCGTTTGACCTCTAGCGACCAAACACCCCTATACTCATATTGGAATCTAACTAAACATCAAGGGCCTATAATGGCATAAACTGATCTCAAAAAGGGAAACATCAAAACTCTGTACAATCTCCATAGCGGAAGAACAAAGGCAAGTCAGCTAGGCCGCTACATATACTGTACACAAAAGAATAGAAGCCGACAAGGCTACATCATCTGACTACCACATACAATCGTTCCAGCAGTATCTCTCTACCGGAATGAAAATCGTAAAAAGGATGGGACGGGCCCCGTCATACCCATATGCATACACATCTCAAAAGGGTGACATACCAAAACCGGGACCGTGCCTCCGGGATCAAATGGAGCGTACGCCACTTCGCTAGATCTAGAGGTCCCACCGAGCCGGACCACTCGTGCCCGTCTACTTGTACCGCGGGCATGAACGCAGCCCCCCGAGCAACGGGGAGTCGGTAGGGATAATGTAATGAGTATGTAAGGCATAAGAACAACATATATATATATATATATATATATATATATATATATATATATATATATATATATATATATATATATACAAGAATCATGGATAAGATCTGAACTCATAAGGTGAAATGAGTATCTGCATGTACTTGTTTGAACTAGCATCTGCCTGTATCTGCATAAATCTGTGTAACTGACAATGCCACTGTGGGCGTATAATATGCATGCTCATGCCTATCAATGAAGGTTATACATCTATATATGTGTGCATATATAACGCTTGATATATGTGCGTATATAACGCCTGTAATGCCTCTATGGCATCTCATCATATCATATCGGCTCCTTTGCAGCCATAATCAATATTATCATCAATTGCACCAGCTGATCAGGTGGTAATGCGTATATAATGCCTATCTCCCTTCTCATGCCCCCCCCCACCACAAACACAGATATATATATATAATATTCGCGTATATAACGCCTTCTGGTCATGGGTCAATGTACATAAATATATAATGAATGTAATGCATGAATCAACTGTATGCATAGAACTGGCTACATAAGACTGGACCCATGAACAGAAGGATCACTCATAAACGGGGTACATGAACATCAAGACTGAAGTACTCCTAATGCTTCTAGGAATCGAGTAATATGGAAGCTCGCTTACTCGCTTGTTGGATCATACCATAGGATTATGCCAAAAGAAGGAAAGGGTAGCCTTAACATACCTCGACGTATATTAAATTGCCCAACTTCTACCTCTTGAACTTGTAAATTTACAATTAAGATAACATAGGCCCCAATTAGACCATTTACCTCGCTTACTAAACATTTTAAACACGAATAGAGCTTGACAATTTATGGGCAACATTTTTCTCATAAGCTTAACAACTCTTCAACTTCTCATTCGATCCAACATCAACCACAATACTCACAACATGATGACCACACACACACACACACACACACACACACACACACACACACACACACACACACACACACACATATATATATTTATCAAAATATACTTAAATCAATTTCCAATCATCTCTTAAAATGACCCCAAGTCACTATAATACCCTTCAACAACTTACCACTTCCACAAGTATCCTCTCTTTACTTAGAATCACTAAAACTCTTGATAGTCAACTTAAATATAAGGGTAGAAATCATTTACATACCTTGAGGGGTCTAAGATCCCAAGAATCACTTCAACTCCAACTCCCTAAGCTTCACAACCTTGAAGAAACCCTAGAAGCAACCTTCTTCTTCACAAGCTAGGGTTTTACGGAGCTCGGATCTTACCAAATCTCCACTAATATGATGGAAAATATTGGGAGAGAATATATTAGGATTTTTTTGATTTGGAATGGAGGAAAATATGAAATAGGGTCATGAACCACATATTTATACTCGGAATTAAAAAGGCTACAGCGGTCCGGTTCGATGAGCTAGTCGACGACCCGTCGAAGTGTCGACGACCCGTCGAAGTGTCGACGGTCCGTCGATTTGCTCCGTCGACCTATGCCTGCAGATGCAAGGCTGCGAAACCCTGTCGACGCCGCACATCGATGGTCCATCGACCATGTCGACGATGACTGGTGTCTGCAGATTTTCTCAGATTTAGTTTAGATCGCGTCGATTCGAGTCGCTCAACTTCTAATCCTGCAAACTGCCAGGAATACGTGCTGGTACCCTTGTACACATGGTAGGACACTTTCTACCTCCAAACTCGGCTCGGGTCTCTCGTTCCAAAGGCACACCCAGCTAGGAAACCATAGGTTCTACCACTATGAAAATGAGGGGTAACATATATATATATATATATATATATATATATATATATATATATATATATATATATATATATATATATATATATATATATATATATATGTATATAGATATATATATATATATATATATATATATATATATATATATATACATATATATATCTATATGTATATATATATATCTATATATATATGTATATAATATGAAATGCATAAACATAATTAGAGCATATTCGAATCGGAGTGACGGAAGGTCATTATACCTCCGAACATCATTATGCGATAGCATTTTCATCAATAAATAACTCTAAGGATTATACTAAATCTGAAGAAAGACATTCTGAAGAAAACATTATGGAACGCGAGTCAACATAGAACATTCCTAGCTTCTAAGAATAGAATCATTATGGAATAACATTACGTGTACGTTCTGTTCATAAAGATCATGCCAAAAGAAGGAAGGTTAGCCTTAACACACCACAAGTCACCCAAGCAATCCAACAATGGATTTCTCACAACTAGTATGCCAAACCTATAACAAGGGAATGCACATACGAACTTAGATAGCGCTAATATATCACATATATCAAACGATAATTCGATTCTAAAATGAAACGGGCAGCATTTCCCCTTATTCCTTGGCTACAACAACATACACCGCAGCCAACAACAACAAGAAGAAGCTCATACAAATCCCTTATACTTACTTCAACAAGTATTACAAGTTATACCTCAAACAGTCCAATATACACTTCGTATACGGTATATATGCACCTCTTCCCTGCATACCCTTCTAGCAAAATCATAACAACATGACAATAACACCAACTAATATCCAACTATAAGGAAATTATCTCAATAACACAAAGAACATAATCAAAACAGTCCGTAAACTTAACATGGTCTCTAATCCATTTTTGAACTTCCTTTATACTTTCTTCCTTTAATCAAGTTGCATAACAATCAAACAACCTCAAGAACATGTAATAGAGATGAAACCTTACCTTAATCACACAAGAACAAGCTTGGATCAAATTACTTCACTAGGATGAAATCTCCAACTTCAACACCAAAGAGATTC
Source organism: Lycium ferocissimum (assembly GCF_029784015.1). Taxonomy (NCBI): domain Eukaryota; kingdom Viridiplantae; phylum Streptophyta; class Magnoliopsida; order Solanales; family Solanaceae; genus Lycium; species Lycium ferocissimum. The sequence continues at coordinate 7,799 of NW_026717769.1, read as the reverse complement.
TTGATCTCTACTAACCCTAGTGAGTTTTCTAGCACTTTAATCTCTTGATTTTCTTGGGTTTGATCTTGATTAGTATATGAACTTGAGGTGAGAGTTTTGTGGAGCCTTAGGGTCTGAAATGGGAGAATAATTAATCCAAATGAGGAAAAATGAATTATAAAGCCTCACTTAAAATCCCGTCCAACTAACAAGACCTCTCTGTGACTGTTTCATAGTGGAGGAGCCATCATTTGACGAGCCGTCAAACATCTGCGGTCCGTTAAATGGGGCATCAAAATGCTTCTTCCAACAAACCTGTTTTCTTCAATTATTTTAACCTTTAATCTTTCCAATACTTATTAAACATGAACTTAAACCTTCACATACACAACATGAACATGTTTAGTGTTATATATCTTTAAAGGTAATCCCAGTCCAAGACTAGAACAACTAACATATGATGAATCTTAACATATGAAACTACGAGGTGTAATAGTGCGAGCTCGCACCTGTGGAGAAAAGGCCGCATATGCGATCCCAACTTAAAGCACCGATCGCATAGGTGCGGCACTCCCCAGACCCTCCAAAACTCGCACCTGCGGACCAAACCCCACAGAGATGGGTTCGCAGGTGCGGTCCTTTACCGAAGATACAGTGACACCTAAAATTAGATTTTTCTGGTTTCACCCAATTTCAACCCGATACCCAAAACTCATCCGAGGCCTTCTGGACATAAACCAAAATGTAAACCTAGAATAAATGATGCTACGAACTCGCTCGTGCACTCAAAATTTCCAAAAGAGGTCATGTTGACTCGGTCAACCCCCAAACGCCTAAAAACTAGAATTTTAACCAAAAGCCTAAAATATCCCCGAGTTCCTCGGGAACTGAACCGAACATACTACCAAGTTATAATCGACCTTTCGGACCTAATGGAGTCGAAGAAATTTCCCAAAAGACTCATTTTGTTACATCTCAAACTTTTAGAGAATGAGCACGTCACATATTTCACCGTATTAATGGAGTATCGGAGATGTCCCTGAAGTTTTGAAAGGTATAAGCCATGAGAAGTATGTAACAATGAAGTAAAGGATGAATTACGATCTCGTAAGTCATAATCGGGAAGGACAACCTTGGAACCAAAAGAAATGACCATTATCAAGTATTAATGATAAATATCATGTCTGGAGAGTTTTGGAAGATTTCAGGACCAAGCAAATCGAAGAAAATAAATTTGTCAAAAATTTGAAAAAAGTTGGCAGAATTTTGGGTCAACTTTGGAGGGGTATATCTCCAGGTATTTCAGGAGTTTTAAGGTGTTTCAAATGTCACGACCCAACCCCGTAATGCACAGATGTCTCCCATCGGTTTATTATACTCTACTATTCCCGAGTACCGAAAGCTTCGGTAGGCCGTAGACCTTTCACAGTCCTACGAGTAGAATGAAACTTCTCGAGAGAAACATTTTGTGCTCTTGTACCCTTTCTTTACTCGTTTATAGTCCGCACTCCGAAATTTTCAATATCATGTGTCACCTTTTGACTTCCCATTAATTTCCTCGCACCATCACTTGCCTTTACTTTCGATCTCAATCTTTAGGTTGGCTATCACATAACGCTAGGATCTCCTTATACCATAGTCTTATGTCACCTCGTAATCGCAACCTGCTTGTTCCGATCGTTTCGGTTGAACCATTTCATAATTTCCTTTACTCTAGCTGGTTACACCTTAGACACATCCTTCGTGTCGTTTCTCTATATATTTTTTTGACTCTAACTCTTCCATTGCTTCTTTACTCAAATTTGCTCATAGCCCTTCTATTACATATCTTATTGTAACCTTTACGCAAGTATGTGTGGATGCCTAATCCCGTAAAATACTTTAGCGTTGCCGCGTTAGTCTTTATACGTACCCTACATGCTCCTCTTATCCTTTGGCGCTGATGTCAAGGCTTAACTATGGCTTCCATTCTCGCACTAGTTTCACCTCTCGTAGTTTTTCTTCAAACCTTATTACACCTTTCCTTGATGTACTCAATCGGTGCGATCGCATTGTTGTTACCGAGTTCTTACCCTTCTCGTCAAGTTATTACTTGGTTGCATCCGTAGTATACCAATAGTCGTAGATTGCATATATTCTCGCACACCGTACAAAATACAACCCAATCCTAATCATACCCTTTTCGGTCGTATTCTTCTCCTTTTTATAAGTACCCATCTTCTGATGTCATATCATGCTAGGTCCTTACCAATAATTCTCGGCACTACCTCAAAGACTATCTTGACTACTGTCCGTCTATTGCTGGCTCTTGGATTTTTTTTTTTTTTTTACTCATTTCAGCATGAGATTTCACTTGAGGTTTGAGTATCCATATGGGGTACATTATAACGTCAATTGTTTCCATCGGTACTGGCTTTATTTTCTCCCGCTTCCCCCCTTTAGGGTCGTAATTATATCATTATCTATTTATATTCCGCTCTGTTCTTTTCTTTCCAATTTTTGAAATTCCTACGATTCTCTGTCCAATATATTTGGTATACTGCACCATAGCCATTTCCTTCTTTATGTCGCTTATAACTTAGATTACTCGTGTATGAGACCTAACACAATCACGGGCGATAAGAACACTCGATATATAGTACAAATCTCACTTGATGGTTGGTACTCGAGTAATGTAATTAAGATAGCAATTTGCCCGAAGCCACATTCTGTTACATCCCGTATTTTGAGCGACGGGACGATTCGGGTTAACTACGATAAGTTAAGGTCAGGACCATTCCGGGATACGAAGTTGAGACGTTTGACCTTCGATTTTGTCATAGGACCTAAGTGTGTATGATGTTATTGGTATGGAAACATCAAAGAAACTTCGGGACCAAAGATGGAATTTGTGGAAGTTGCCAATTATTGAAAGAAAGCGAGGAAACAAAAGGGGGCCATGTGGCCGGCCACCTTAGGAGGGGCCATGGCCACATGGTTGGCTATTAGTTGTAATATAAGGAAGCTTTAGAGGGACCATTTCTTCATCTTTTCAAGACTTAAGAAAATCAAGAAGATTGAGAGAAACAAGCAACACCATTCGGCCATAGTTCCAAAAAATCAAGACCAAGATTAAGCCATCCCAAAATTATTTCTTTGATGCAAACCTACTAATTTGAGGGTGCTTAGTAACGTGGAGTTGTTGTTTCAAGCGTTGGATTGTTCGTTTTCATCCTTGGCCAACTTTGGACAAATTGAAGGGTTGTGAAGAAAGGTAAGTTCTAATCTTGTTTTATGAGTTATGGAAGGTTTATGTGTGTTGTTGTATGTTGATATGGATGAAATTCATGAGATATGGCAAGTTGAAGTTTGGCCGTGCATATAGGGTTTGGCCGTGTGTGTGTATGTTGTGTTGGAAGCAATGAATTAATTCTAGTTTGCATGTTTTGATTGTTGTAATGTGAAGAAAAGAATAAAATTATCCTTATGTGTGTAGGGTTGGTGTTGGCCGAATATGGCCTTCATGTGTGCCAAGAAATGAATCAAATTTCTTAAAGTTTTGGTTGTTGTTGTTATGTGGATTTTATGTCGGAAATAAGAGTTTAATGGTTCAAATTGGTATGGTAAATATTATGGGCTGATTTGGAAGGTTGTGTGCATTTAGCATAACTTTTATGTTTATGGAAATGACATGGGTAGAGTATGGATTGTTGAAGTAAATTATGGTTTGAAAATAAGGAATGTATACGGATGTGTTCTCGTTAAGGGACAATTTTGGGGTGACTTGAGTCTTTGTCGATTGTCGGGAATATTGTATGAATTATTTAAAGAGTTCTTGAATATTGTTTGAATTGATTATGGATATTATTGGAATGATTGTTGGTTTGTTGTGTTGTTGAATTTGGCCGGGTTGAATTCTGGTTGGTCTATTTATAGGGAAGGCTGCCCAATTTTTCGTAGGATTACGGTTAGCCGGGAATGAACTTCTAAATGCTTATGGTTGACGTTGGTATTTATTGATGTCATGTAGATCTTGGGGAGTTCGAGTTGTAGGTTTGATTTGGGCTAGCGTCGTGTGCGAGCGAGGTATGTAAAGCTTAACTCTTCTTTCTTTTGGCATGTCTTAGTTGTGTATAGGCTACGACACGAGCCTCGAGGGAATTCTATTCTCATAATCCGAGCATGTCTATGATTCGCGTTTGTCTTTTGGTACTCGTATGTTGATGTGAGAAAATATTGGTTTTGATGTTGTTGGAAAAATTGATTTTAAAGTTGCATAAAACTTGGTTTTCAAAAGAGTTTTATTTTTAAACAATGTTGAAACTACGAACGCTCATAACTTTCGACTAAGGGCTCGGATTGCCTCGATATCGTCGTGGGAGGTTGTATGACGTGTGATGAGTATGTTTTCCATAGGCGGGCCCGGCTCGGCTGACACTCGTCCGTGGGTCCCGCGACCTTCCTCGTACCTCGATGACGTTTGAGAGAGTTTGGTATGACGATTTTCCCGACTCCCAAGTACGGTCATTTTACTTACTTTTTTCGAGCCTATGATAATGATTTTACGCATATGGTTACTCACGACTCGCTCGTGCGTTTGTTGGTACATCGTTCGCCGGTTCCCCGGCCGGCTTTGCTGTCGTGCGCACTATGATATATTCCGGTGTTATGCCGTGTTACGGCTCCCGAGACCTCGCCATGTGGCCGGTTCCGTTTATGGAGTTATGCCGTGATACGGCTTGGATGGGTTGTGATGACGTGTTGCGTTCGGGGGTTGTACGGAGATTTGAAACCTTCTGGTGTTATGTCGTGTTATGGCGCCATCGACAAAGCGGGCGACCATATTTTCTCGTGCCCTTTTTGCATGCTTTCTATTTTAAAAATAAACATTTGGCATCTTGGAAATGTACTTACTTTCGGTACTTCGTTTCGAGTGGACTCGCCTATTTACGTATTTTCTCGCTTTGCATACTCGCACATATTTCGTACCGACCCCTTTTCTGGGGTCGCGTTTCATGCCCGCAAGTACGTACGACTGCCTTGGCGACCCGCCGCTTAGGAGACCCATCCCGCCGTGTCGAGTGCTCCTTTATCTCGAGCCTACATCTTGGTACATACTCGTTCGTTGTACGCGCGCGCGCGTGTGTGTGTGTTCGTGGGCACGGCGGGGCCCCGTCCCGTCATATGATTCTCGTTAGTCCGTATAGAGGTCCGTAGACATATATGGGGGTCGTGTGCCTACCCGTGTGTGTGTTCGTATGTTATATGTTTGGGCGATCCTATTCGCCGCGGGCGCCCCCGCTTGCATATGTACATATTTTGGGCCGTTGTGTGTTCTGATAGCCCTCACTTTCTATGTATGTGTATGGTTGTGTTTGAGTGCCGTTTGCGTTTGATACTCATATTTGCATTAGCCACCGTGTGTGATTCTAGTTTGATATATATATATCACGGCCTACGGGTCGGGTCGTGACAAAAGTGGTATCGCAGATGCTTTTGTCCCTCGAATGTCTATGCCGTGTCTCGAGTCTTGTTTATCGGTGTGTTGTGCACCACATCTATAAACAGAGACTACAGACATCTAGGTGTTACTTTTTCCTTGAATCTTAGATCGTGCGATGTAGCCGTGCTATTAAGATAACTCTTTTTTGACTAATTGTCGTATCTTCCGCCGATGCCTCCGAAGAAGGCACCGGCCGCCCGTAAGGGCAAGGCGAAGGCGTATGAGGCCGCCGGGCGCCGAGGGTTACACGGGCTCGTGCGCGTACCAGGCCCCAGCATTGTTTTACATTCGTAGGGTTCACCACTCCACCACCCAAGGAGGCCGGAGTAGGTCCCTCGCCAGGATACCGCCCGCTCCCGCCGGCACGAGGATAGGACGCCGAGGGAGGCCGTACGCTATTGACGACAATAGTGGCGGGACAAGCTCGTGGACGCGCGCAGGGGGTAATGATGATGACGACAGGCGGATAGCCGAGGTTCGCGACTTCTCGACATGTGGCCCCCCGAGTTTTTGCCCAAGCCCGACGAGGACCCCCATGATTTCATTCGGCGTACGAGACGCTCGTCGGGGATCGGTCGTGGCTTCGAGACCGAGTCCGTTGATTAGCCTCGCACAAAGTTGCGAGACATTGCACTTAATTGTACGAGTCCCGGAGCTATCCCCGTCACGACCCAACTAGGGGCCGTGACGAGTACCCGATTGTACCGAGCACCCCTTACCCGTCATTTTACCCGTACCTCTTAACAAGTCGTATAACCAAGGCCGTATTTTTTTTTCTTTAAAAAATATTAACATTAACAACACATTATGAACATAGACTAATTAGCTTCATACAACAACATTAAGATGCTAAAATACCACATATTTAACTATACATGATCGACTTTACAACTCGTCTACGAGCCTCTAGACATAGTACACTTATACATAGAAAAGGCCGAGTACGTCGTGCCCGAGAATGTACACAAAAGAGTACCATGGAGTGAGGCTCCGAACAACCGGAGCGCCGCTGGCACGGCCAGAGAGCTCCTAAGGATCAAATCCGCCCGTCCGCCGACCCGCGGGGTACGAAACGCAACGTCCACAAGCAGGACGCGCACGAATAGTGTACCGAGTATGTAAGTGTTACATCCCGTATTTTGTACCCTCGGGTAAGTCGAGGCAAGTGACACAAGTCGCGTATGGAAAATTGTAAAGTTGGAATAATAAGAAAGGCCAGGGGTAAAATGGTAAATTTGCAAAACGACTCATGAAATACGGCGAAAGGCTAGGGGCAAATTTGGAACAAGGGAAAATATTTTCATGAAATTGGATGAAATTTGCTAGAATCTTCAAGAAAAAGGCCACTTGGCCATGGGCCCCACTTGCAAAACATGGCCAAATGAAAGCAAGCTGCTACAGGGCTATATGCTCAATTTCAATTGGAAGGAGGCTAAGTATATAAGGGGAAAGATGACTTGATTCATCTTATTTTCCCTAGACATTTCAAGAAAATAGAAAGCAAGAAAAGAGAGGAGAAAAAGAAAGGGCCATTCGGCCATCTTAAAAAAAAAAAAAAGAAGAGGAAAACCGTGAGGAAGAAAAAGAGAAAGGGAGTTTCTAACTTGTTTTTCATAGCCAAATCACTCCTTAAAGGGCCCTTAGCATAGTAAGGTGTAGTTGGAGTAAGGAAAACACAAGTCTTGGCAAGTCTTCAATTGCAAGCCAAGTGAAGAAGTAAGGAACAAGGTAAGGTTTAATCCTTTTCTTATGTATTATGGATGTTTGAGTATGTTGTATGCATGAAAATGGATGAGATTCGTGTGATGGAAGCATATGTGTGTGTAGCCGTGACCATGAGGGAAAACCGTAGGTGTGTGCATGTGTTGTTATGTTGTGTTGTGTTGTGTTGTGTTGGTAGTTGTAATGTATGGAAAATATGGAAATTCATGAAAAATAGGTATATGGGGTGTGTTGGCCGAATTCAAGGTAGTGGAAGAGTGTAGTGAATTGATTTTATTTAGAATGGAAATTGTTGTACATGGGTTTTATGATGTTAGAATAAAGATTTAATGGTTTAGAAGAATGAAAAATTGGATTGTCGTGCTTGAATTTGAAAGAAGGAAGAAAATGTTGTTGTTGTCTCATAAATTGGAAGATGTGAGCAAGTAGTATGTTGATGGTATTGTTGGAATATTATGCGAATTATATTGTATTAAATTATATCAAATTGTATGGAAATTGTTGGAATTGTTGAATATTGGATATATAGTTTGAAATGCTCTTGGTTTATGTTTGAATGACCTTAAATTAGTATGTGAATAGAACATATTGATATTGGATTTAATGAAAAAGGGGG
>NW_026717768.1:0-14498 GCF_029784015.1 Lycium ferocissimum | reverse complement strand
TTTTAAAAATTCATCACATGGATGAATTTTTGTTGGGCTTGGATCCTCAAGCGATGGGACCATGGCCGGCCACCTTTAAATCGGGGCCTTTGTTCTTCTTTTTTTTTTTTTTTTTTCCATTTCCAAGCCCAACTACTTAGTCCATATTTTTGGCGATTCAAGAAACCATTTTCCGACATTCCAATTTTGCCCTTAGTCTTTTCCGATATTTCCCACTTTGCCTACATTTTCCATAGCCAACTTATGAACCAAACAAAATCAATACATTACAATGTCCTTAACCTTCCTTAACATTTCCGCGTCAATATTTCCCCCCCACACACCCCATGCACACACTAAGTAGAATCCAATTGGAACCTCAATTCCTACCATTCCGACTTGTTTCCAATTTTTCCGAATACGCATAAAATGCGAGGTGTAACATCCTCGATACCACTTTTTTGTCACGACCCAACTCCGTAGCCGGCGCCACGTGCCACTAGTTGGGCACTCATACGTACCTTAACCTAAATTAGCAAAATATTATAAATAAAATTAATAATCCAATGCAGTCCAACGGGCGCGCGGCGGCCGATAAGGCCGTCACAGCACATAGATAAGCCCTAATCGTACGCAAACTCACAGAACACAAACGGGGCCACACCACATGCCATCGTACGGACCTCGCAACAAAAACATAATCATATGGCGGACGTGGGCCCGCCGTACCCGGAATAAATACGTACATATGTAGCGAGTGAAAATTTCATATCAAAATATGGGCTCCGGACAAAGGAGCACTCCAACGTACCGACGGTATAACCTAGCAACGGGATCCACAAATCGCCGTTCGTACCGCGCGCACGAAACGCAACCTAGAAAGCGGGGTCAAAAAAAAAGTACCGAATATGTAAAAGCAGTAGAACGTAATAAATAAAATCGAAATCGAACGATGTAATGTGCGGAGGAAACATAAGATACATAGGGAATCAAAAGTGCATACCAGAAAAATCATAAGTAATGCGTCACCGTAAAACATATGCAAAGCCGGCCCGCTATGGGACTCGGTGAACTGAATCGGGCGCTCCCCCGTCCCGCGCCAAAACACAAAAGATACTTCGTAGCAGGAATATCTCCGAAACAAATCATAACATACCAAGTGGCCACATCAACATCACATAATCGTATATCGAATAAGCGTACACGGCACATCATACACCACAACCCATGTACGTATATACCGCCCTCACACCGGGCGCGGCGAACAATGCGAGACATACGCTTGAGAACATATCTGGCCCGGGCTCGGCCCACGTGGAACATCGAGGCATCCACGAGTGAGTATAGGAGAAACTAATGCAATCAAAATAACATATATATATATATATCCGGAGACAGACTCGATGAGCGTATCGAATGACAAATCGGTCAATAAATCGGACGGCAGTCATAGTACGTACCTTTCGGACATCACAAGAGATTATGTCGGGGAAGTAACATTCGGAGTCAAAGTACGTATCAAAACGTTTCCATAGGGACTTAATAAAATATTTAAAAATGAGTTTTGTTTAGTAGCTAAAACATTCCTTAAGACGCTCGAAGACAAATCGTAAATACAAAGAGTAAAGTCGAAATAGGGGGCCCACCCCGGTGAATTGAGGGCGGCGGACGTAAATTACATATGTTCAACTTCATAATATCATTTACGAGGATTTTAAGATAATCGGATTTTATTTACAAAAGTTGGGGAGGTTTAGATCACTTCTAGTCATTCACAACCCAACTACTTCAATTTATTGAAAGAAAAGGGTAATTTTTCGAATGCGGATTCCGAAGAGTGAGTTGTCCCCGAGGTCCGAATTCAAGCCTAGTACATCTAGGCGTGCCAAGAAAAGAATAGGTAGCTTTTACATACCTTTCGTCCTTTACGCTTGCCAAAACTTCAATCCCGTTTCGTCAAAATCCGCAATTGGTCACTTTTACCGATTCTTATTCGCTGAGACTTGAAAATTCTAACTTTGGGTTAGTATTTAACTTCGCCGAAATTTCAAGAAAGATTCCCCCTATAAATACGACACCCCGAGAATTGAACTCGGCTCAAAACAATCAACAACAACCCAACAACAACATCAACAATCATAACAAAACATAATATGACACAACTAGCCCACTCTTCCCAAGATAGTACAATAACTTCCATTCCGACTTCACATTTTCAAACCAACACCATCACACTCACATTCATTACTAATCAAATTCGTTACCAAGCCATTCGGAAGCATTTCATATCATTTCTACAATATATACATAAGATATACAAATTGTACAAACTTTCCACTCAAGCCATAATTCATCCAAATCTTCTAATCTTTAACATACATATTCATAACATATTTCCATTTCCAAGCCCAACTACTTAGTCCATATTTTTGGCGATTCAAGAAACCATTTTCCGACATTCCAATTTTGCCCTTAGTCTTTTCCGATATTTCCACGCTCTACATTTTCCATAGCCAACTGAGGAACCAAACAAAATCAATACATTACAATGTCCTTAACCTTCCTTAACATTTCCGCGTCAATATTTCCTTACACACCCCATGCACACTAAGTAGAATCCAATTGGAACCTCAATTCCTACCATTCCGACTTGTTTCCAATTTTTCCGAATACGCATAAAATGCGAGGTGTAACATCCTCCTCTTTAGAACATTCGTCCTCGAATGTTCAACCGACCTTATGGGGTTCATAGCGTTTCGGGGAGGTTTCTATCTTTCCGCACACATACTTAAGCTTGATCGAAACACTTACAAGTGGCCTTCATCTTTTAACTCCTTCCTATCATTCGTCGACATCCCCTTATTAGTGGTCGCTCGGGGTCCTAACCTGGATATACGGGCAAACGGAATCTTCATCAAAATCGGAAGATCAAACGTACGTCGGATGGAGTCATATCCGAAATCAAGGAATCATAATCTCGACGTTATCTTAGCGAGACTCAAAATCGAAACCGGACGAACAGAGGCATATCGAATAGCTTCCCATAATAATCGGGGGATCGTACGTACCGGACCATGTTGGATAAATCCAGTAATAGTCGGCGTACGTACGTATGTCGGACGTATTCATATCAAAGTCAACCGTACGGAGACGTATCGTACGGATTTGCGGTCGGGAGTCGGGAGTATAAGTGGTATAAATGGATAGAAACATAATTAGATTCAAAAGTACCCGGGGTATAATAGCAGTTCATCGAGGTCGAAGCGTGTGGCATACGTAATCGCGATCGTGTTAGGCTACTTTTACTACTACCTTAGACCTACGGAAATTTCCTTGTCTTGTTTTACCTCTCGCTGATTACCAACTTACTTCTCTCATTCTTACATAATGATTTTTCTACCTCGCCTATCAGCTTCTCGAAGGCTTTACTTAATCATACTTCTTATCCTTAATTCCTTCCAATACTTCAATTTCCTTACTCTCAATATTTTTACTCAGTTGCTTATCCAAATATCGTTACGCCAGAATCCTTCCAATCTCTATTTGTAACGCAATCGGGGTCAGTCCAGTCCGTAACATTTATTCTCATCCTTCACTTCATCCCTTGCATTCCGTTTCATAATACCTTCCATTGGGCCGCAACACCTTTTGTCGTTAGGACTCGCCTTTGACCAACATAATCACCAGGGAAAAATCATACACATACATATATACACACACTCATTATCACTCTACTTATAAACATTTCCAATCGCTACTTAAATTTACCTTGATTTCCAAGCGATATTGCGCTGTCTTCCTTTTCCCTCATTAATCGACTCCGGTCCGCGCGACTCTCGTAAGTGGTGTCTATCCGCTCACGTACCCCGTTTCTAGGTTACTCCAAATTTCCATTTATCCCCTTAAGTTCCAAATTTGCAAACTTTTCAATTCCTTCCCGGGGTCACCCATCCTAAAAATTGCTCCTCCCCCCGAGCACGCTTAACTTCGCAACTTCGCCGTATTCGAGTCCTTTAATGTCGGTATAATTACGTCCGTTTCCACACACGACCTTTATTACATAATACGAGGCCTTACGGATCCCGAGGCACATTCACATCACGTCCTTTCTTGTACAATTACTATTTTTTACCCTTCTTGACCTTCGTAGTCACCTACGCAAATTCTTGTTACTCGAACCCCGTACGCCGCAAATACCCATAATACCATGCAGTATTATCTGACTCGTATCCCACGCTAGCCATTCAGAATCTTCTATTTCGGAAAATTCGAGTAAATATATCCGAACTTACCGTGTGACCTTTCCGTCACCACTTGCCATTTTCCGCCGTACGCAAAGCTCACGCAAGGAATTTTTGTTTCTATGACTTGCCTCTATCGCACGATCTAAAGCGGAAAGATGGTCAACAATTCCTAAATGCCCCGTAGCCTCCTCGTTTATAAATATGGCGCGCTCACACCATAAAGCGGACTTACTGACACGGTTCGTAGACATTCCGAGGACCTAACCGCTCGATACCACTTTTGTCACGACCCAACTCCGTAGCCGCGCCACGTGCCCTAGTTGCACTACGTATACGTACCTTAACCTAAATTAGCAAAATATTATAAATAAGCAGAATTAATAATCCAACAGAGTCCAGTGGGCATGACGCACGAAGGCCGATAAGGCCGTCACAAAACATAGATAAGCCCTAATCGTACGCAAACTCACAGAACATAAACAGAACCCACACCCGACGTGTCTACGTACCTCCTCGAACAAAAACATAATCATATGACGGGACGGGGCCCCGCCGTACCCGAAATAAATACGTACATATGTAGCGAAAAAATTTCATATCAAAATATGGGCTCCCGGACAAAGGAGCACTCCAACAAGTGACGAGATAACCTAAGCAACGGATCCACAATCGGCCGTTCGTACTGCGCGGCACGAAACGCAGCCCCCGAAGAAAGGGGGTCAGTACAAAAAAAAGTACTGAATATGTAAAGCAGAGAACGTAATAAATAAAATCGAAATCAGAACAGAATGTGCGGAGGAAACATAAGATACATAGGGAATCAAAAGTGCATACCAGAAAATCATAAGTAATGCGTCACGTAAACATATGCAAAGCCCGCCCCGTATGGGACTCGTGAACGAAGAGGCGCTCCTTCCGTCCCGCGCCAAAACACAGCATACTTCAGAGTGAGGAATATCTCCGAAACAAATCATAACATACCAAGTGGCCACATCAGATCACATAATCAGATATCAGAATAAGCGTACATGGCACATCATACACCACAACCCATGTACGTATATACCTGCCCCCTCACACCGGGGCGCGGCGAACAATGCGGGACATACGCTTGAGAACATATCACGGCCCGGCTCGGTGTGGGAAACATTGAGGCATCCACGAGTGGATAGTGAGAAACTAATGCAATCAAAATAACATATATATATATATCCGAGAGACTCGATGAGAGCGGTCGAATGACAAATCGATCAATGAAATCGGACGGAGTCATAGTACGTACCTTTCGGACATCACAGTAGATTATGTCAGGGCAGAACATTCGGAGTCAAAGTACGTATCAAAACGTTTCATAGGACTTAATAAAATATTTAAAATGAGTTTTGTTTAGTAGCTAAAACATTCCTTAAGGCCGCTCGAAGACAAATCGTAAATACAAAAGAGTAAAGTCAGAAATAGGGGGCCCACCTCGGTGAATTGAGGTGGCGGACGTAAATTACATATGTTCAACTTCATAATATCATTTACGAGGATTTTAAGATAATCGGATTTTATTTACAAAAGTTGGGGAGGTTTAGATCACTTCTAGTCATTCACAACCTAACTACTTCAATTCTATTGAAAGAAAAGGGTAATTTTTCGAATGCGGATTCAAGAGTGGAGTTGTCCCCGAGGTCCGGAATTCAAGCCTAGTACATCTAGGGCGTGCCAAGAAAAGAATAGGGTAGCTTTACATACCTTTCTCGTCCTTTTTACGCTTTGCCAAAACTTCAATCCCGTTTCGTCAAAAAATCACAATTGGCCACTTTTGCCAGCTACTATTCATGAGACTTGAAAATTCTAACTTTGGGTTAGTATTTGCTTGCGAAATTTAAAGATCTCTCCCCATAAATACGACACCCCAAGAATTGAACTCGGCTCAAAACAATCAACAACAACCCAACAACAACATCAACAATCATAACAAAACATAATATGACACAACTAGCCCACTTTCCGGCATAGTACAATAACTTCCATTCCGACTTCACATTTTCAAACCAACACCATCACACTCACATTCATTACTAATCAAATTCGTTACCAAGCCATTCGGAAGCATTTCATATCATTTCTACAATATATACATAAGATATACAAATTGTACAAACTTTCCACTCAAGCCATAATTCATCCAAATCTTCTAATCTTTAACATACATATTCATAACATATTTCCATCTTCCAAGTTCATCATAATTCACACTCTAGTATCTCAATTTCCATAATGTCATAAAATCATACAAGTACGACATAAGTTCCTACATTCCGTTGCAATGCAAACTTACACCATATATGCTTCATTTACATTGTCAAGATCACAATAACACCACTAGCATGGTAAACAAAATAAATCCATTCTTACTTCACCACTACATATGCCACGGCCAACATGTAAAATTCCAACTTCATCCAATTTTATTCAAATTTCATTTCTAACACAAACTCCACAATTACCACAACTAAATTACAACTTAAACTTCAACATAATTACACTACACCATATCCTATGCATTCGGCCACATGCACATATACACCTTTGCCATGCAAACTTCCATATCTCTATGAATTCTATTCATTTCCATATAATTACAACACAAACCAATCTTCATAACATAATAAAAGGGTGAATCCTTACCTTTTTCTCCAAGTTTCTTCAATCCACCAAAGTGTTGAATCGAGAAAACCAACGACTTATCTTCTTCCGAAATAATTGCACCACGTTGTAGACGGACCTTAAATTAGTGGAAATACAACAAGAACAAAATTTTGGGAGCAAGATTTCATGGGGGAGAATTCCCCCTACCTTGGCCGAATAGGCCATTTCTCTTGTTCTTGAATTTTCTTGTTTTCTCCTTTTTTCTCTTATCTTGAAAATTCTAGAGATTTTTGACCATTAAGTGGCCTTTAATAAATTCATCACATGGATGAATTTTGTTGAGCTTGGATCCTTGTTGATGGACCATGGCCGGCCACCTTTTTAAATTGGGCCTTTTGTTCTTCTTTTTTTTTTTTTTCCATTTCCAAGCCCAACTACTTAGTCCATATTTTTGGCGATTCAAGAAACCATTTTCCGACATTCCAATTTTGCCCTTAGTCTTTTCCGATATTTCCACGTCTACATTTTCCATAGCCAACTTATGAACCAAACAAAATCAATACATTACAATGTCCTTAACCTTCCTTAACATTTCCGTCAATATTTCCTTACACACCCCATGCACACTAAGTAGAATCCAATTGGAACCTCAATTCCTACCATTCCGACTTGTTTCCAATTTTTTCGAATACGCATAAAATGCGAGGTGTAACACTTCTGGTGTTATGCTGTGTTATGGCTCCATCGACGGGCGGGCGACCATATTTTCTGTGCCCTATGCATGATTTGTATTTTGAAAGTAAACATTTTGATATTTTTGGATACGCACTTACTTTCCGTATTGCTTTAAGTATGACTCGTATTTGTTACTATCTTCGCTTTGCATACCAAAGACATAATTCGTACCGACCCTTTCTTCGGGGGGTCGGCATGCCAGCAGTGCGACGCACAGCTTCGGTGATCCGCCGCCAGGACACCCTCTTTCCTTTATTTGAGTGCCCCTATTCCGTAGCCTACATTTTGGTATATATTCGTTCGTTTCATTTGTATATATTTGTTCGGGGCACGGCGGGCCCCGTCCCGTCCTATGATTCGTTTGTCCGTCTAGAGGTCCGTGCACATATGTGGGTTATGCCTATCTGTCTGTGTGTGTTTATATGTTATGTTCGGGCGATCCCATTGTATGGCGCCCTTGTCGGCTTGCATTTGTATATGTTTTGGGTCGTTGCGCCATATGATAGCCTTGTCGGCTTTTGGTATATATATGGTTGTGTTCGAGATGTACGAGATGCTTTGATATAATCCGAGATGTCGGATATTTGTGTCTCGTATAAACTATACGTGTGCGATTCGGATTTAATGATTGTGTTTGGGTGCCCGGCTTCGGTACTAGTCACAAGCCACGGGGTTGGGTCGTGGCAATACCGCCCTAGTCGGTTCGTGACAACCGGTATATGAGAACATCCTCAAAAGGGGGAAGAACAAATTTAATTCTATGATGAAGACAATATTGTCAAATTCAAAAGAGGAAAATGTCTTGGCTTGAGGGAGCTAAAGTTCGAGATGTACCGAAATATCAAGGATTTATTAAAAGAAAGTGGGAATGGATTAAATACAAGTGTATTATGGGACAATTATGGGAGCGGAGGCATGACAAGATGATGAAGGGATTGGCGAATCAAAAAGAGTGAGTTTCGTCAATGTGACATGTTATGTCTCCGGACTATGGTTTGAATCGCTCGTACCAGAGAAATTTTACATTTAAGTATGCAATAACGTACTCCGAGAGGTAACGAAAGGAGTAAGAAGGGTCTGTAAGATGACCAGGGAGTAAGTATAAAGGACAATCTGGATCACAAAAAGGGAAATCTTAGCACTCGAAGAGATGAAAGTTTTAACAAGAGGAATAATTATAGGAAGTTCAATGATCTCCAAAGAAAAGGAAGATAGTGTGCGTATGGATGGCAAGACAGCAGTGCTACCTGTGACTAGAAATTACCTCGCAAGTCGTGGAGTCACAAGTGGCCGGTCATATCAAATGTGAGAGCATATGTTATAGAACCATATAGACAATCATCATGATGCAATGGCCGACAAAATGGTGTAAGGATAACGATAAAGAGTCAAAGAAGAACATAGGCTAATTTAAGTCTCAAATGATCACCGGTACAAGAGAATCAAGGACTTAAGAAGAAAGCATACTCGTATCAAAAGGAAGTTATGATTAAGTAGGATTTTATCTTAGTTCCATGTTCATGAGTTTATTTTGCAATTATGCTAAAACTGAGGAGAGGAAATTGTAGGAAAAGTTGATATGAATAGGATGATATTGTAAGGAATTAAAGAGTCCGACCAAGGAAGAAAAGAGATGATATGGTATGTATATGAGGTCGACTAGTAAAAAAGGGATGATCTAAAATAGCACCGTAAAAGCAAGAAAGGAAAGGTGTCATATCTGAACAAGAGATTTTATCTACTAGTACAGAAATAAGGACCAAGGCAAAAGTGTACAACAATTAAGTGTGCTCACAGATTAGCAGGGAGCCGCAAAGAATCATGAGTTAAGACCATCTTCATGGCAACAAGTCCCAGGACAGTAACTATATATCAGTTGACCACTGATACATACATAAGAACATGAGGATATGGAACTAATGAATGAGTTCTGCAGAGAATTGAGAGGATATGAAAGTAGACTAATGAGCCCATAGTATAAGAGCAGGGAGATCAGGAACTAAAGGAGGACAACTATTTCAAGAAATTAATGATAGCATCGTAACCTTGCAAACTATAACATTCGAGGACGAATATTTCTAAGGGGGAAGGATGTTACACCTCGCACTTTTAGAGCATGATCATGCTACGTACTTCACCGTATTAATGGTGTATCGCAGACATCCCATGAATTTTGGAAGGTACAAGCCACGGGAAGTATGTAAAACAATGAAGATGTGATGAATTACGATCTCGTAAGTCGTAACCGATGAAGGGCAACCTGGAACCAAAGGACATGATCATTATCAAGTATGATTAATGATAAAAGCATGTATGGAGAGTTTTAAGATTCCGGGACCAAGAAAATCGAAGAAATAAGTTCGTCGAAAATTTGGGAAAAAAGTTGCGTAATTTTGGGTCAACTTTGGAGGGGTATATCTCCAGGTATATTAGGAGTTTCAAGGTATTTCAAAAGCCTAAAATGAAGTTCTTCGAGTCTAATTTTCAACGCAACAAACCTCTTGCCAAAAAGACATCGGAGTAGGGAGTTATGGCCATTTTAAGATAACCCTTCCAGCTACAAAATGGCTTTCGAGGGTCCCACTTGGAAAAGTTGGTGGAACCGTCTTCTAAGGGGTATAAAAACCCCATCAGCCCTATTTTTTCACCATTCTTCACTCCCATGAGTTCTAGAAACCTCCTAACACATCCCCCAAACACTTATACCCCCATTAAATCAAGAATTTAACAAGATTACACCAAAATTAGTCCATGAAAGGTGATTTGTCTTGCTTCTACTTGATGTTGTGATGAGTTTGTCCTTGAAGAAAGTTGGTGTGGCTAAATCATCAATTATAAAGTATGTTCTTCATCCTATCTCTTATGTTGAGTTGATTTGAAGGTTTAGCAAAGTCTTAAAAGTGAAAATAGTTAAGCAGAAAAGTCACAAAGTGTTGTGTTTAGTTTGTAGCTTATGGACTGTTTTGAGCATGTTGTGGCCGTATGGTTGGGCTGATTTCCATTTATATGGATAGCAACTAATGTTGTTGGTGTGTTTATGAAATTATGCTCATTGATTGGGAAGAACGGAAGTGTATATTGTTGTTGTATGTTGAAAAACATCGTGTGGGATGTGTTATGGAATATTTTTGTATTGATGATGATGTTGTTAATATTAGTATTGCTATTATTGTTATTTTGTTGGTATTGTGATTTCGGGCTAGGAATATAAGCAAGGGGGAGATGCTGCTCGAATTTTGGCAGATTCTAGAGGGTTTTATTTGAAGGCTTAAGATAAGCATACGACGATAAGCTCAACAATAATATGAATTCTCGAATGTAGATTTACGAGTCGGAGGATAAGCGTTAAATTGTTAAGGTTAAGGCGACCGAAAAAGGTATGTTAAGATTAGTCCTTTCTTTCAAAAGGCATGGATTCCTATGTTACGATTCCATATATGTTCATAACCTTCTTACTTCCAAAGAAAGCTCATGATTTTAAAAAGCTTCTTATGATACTAAAGATGACGTTTTCTATGATAAACATGATGATGATGATTCGATTTCTAGAAATTCCAAAACTTATGATTTTGATGCTATTATGAGATTATTGAGCTTATTTCATGATTTTCTTGATTTTAGTCATGGTTGTTGATCTCACCTTATGATAATTATTCCTTCAAGGTGAGATATAGCGATGATGATTACTCCATAATATAAATCGGAGGTTACCGACCTTACGTCACTCCGATAGAGTAGTAACATTTAATTAGGCTCTCGTGCATGTTATATGTATTTATATACGTGTAATTTAGATAAGTCGAGCCCTTTAAACGCCCGTGGAAGATACTATACATATATTACCGCGCTTTAATCGTCGGGCAAGATACTATACACATATTATTATCGCGCCCTTAACGGCCGGGCAAGATAATACCGCGCGCTACATGGCCGGGAAAGATAACACCGTACCTATATGGTCGGGCAGTTTACTTATATATATATTTATAATATTGATTTTAAAAGTTAAAGTTAGCATACATAGTATCCTCCTTAAGGAGTAGGCAATCCGATGTACAAAAGTTATCTTTATCTCTGTTATGTTCCATATCTTATTATGTTGTTATTCACACATTTACATACCCAAGATACTATTCGCATCGACGTCCTTTTCAGAACGCTCGCGCTCATACCTGGCAGTAGGGAGACACATCGTATCTATAGGTGTTTTATCGGATCCTTAGAGCACTCCACTTACCGAGTCACAATTGCCGGTATTGGTCCTTATGGTCGCTTGTATTCTATGTAGAGCCTCGTAGACATGTGTGTCCATAGACGTTTTCAACCCTACCCAGGTCATATCATTGTATAACATTTTATTAGCCTTGGTCGGCTGGCAATGATGGACATAATTGTTGAAGATTACATGTAGACGTGCCATTATATCGTGACATATATCCTTGCCGCATTTTGATAAGATCTATCTTTATGGTCCACCTAAATGTTTATGAGACGTATGTTTAGAGGTGCCTTGTGTTAGCTCCGGTATTCGTTGTGGCCTCTCGTTGGGTCGTGACGTATATTTATACGAGTAGTGTATGACTGGCATCAAACACCGCATTATTTGCCAAGGTTCATCCTTCCATTGAAGGTCTTCATTTTCTAAGAGAACTATTAAATCTCTGTTTTCATTTTGATCATATTGTAGTCCGTCCTCATGATCATCGTCATGATGGCACTAGAATATGAAGGCGTATATTATCATCCTTCTTTGAATTTTACAAATCCAATATTGTTGATATGTTATTTCCTCCTTACACACGGAAGATCCCGCAATATTATCGGCTATAAGCCTTTAGTTACCCACTCAAAGAACAAGCCTCCTTTTCCCGTTCCTTTGGTTGTTCCTCTCCTCCCCGTCCTCTATTAGAGTCAGCTATTATACCGCGGTCTCATCCCGTATAACATAATGATAGGTTATGAACTTAAATATTCTTTGGGGTTAAAAAATCAGTGGAGACTATTATCTGACCCTCATTTATAATGTATTTCGAAATCAAATGGCTCTAATAAAGCTTGCCATCTTGCAAACATCTGTTTAGAAACATCATGTTTACAATCTTTATTAAACATAAATTTGGCAGCTTGGCAGTCAGTTTTTATTAAAAACTTTTGATTATATACATCACCTTGAAATTTAAACACACATTTTACTATGGCAAGAATTTCCTTAGCCACAGTTGCATAATTTTTCTTGCTATTATTCCATTTACCAGAATAAAATTGAACCAAATACTGTTATTTATCTTTTAGAGAATATTGTTTTAATATTCATCCATAGCCAATATCGAAGTATCCGTTTCAATAATTTTTTCCATTTAGGATTGGCTAAAATAAGACAATAAAGGTTATTAACTTTTCTTAATTTTTTGAATCGCTTCGGGTATGACCTCTTCGGCCCATGTTTAGAAGCTTTTTTCAATCTATCATATAAAATAGGCGTATTCTTTGTAAAATCTTTATAAAATGGGGAGATATAATTTAAACTTCCAAGAAATCAAGTTGAGTTTATCAGAATGATATCGTGAATTTAGAAACAAATTCAATACTTCTAAGGATAGGAATTATTTTTCCTTTTTAAATATCAGTGACCCAAATATCCGACTTTTTGTTTGAAAGAGACATTTTTGGTTTGGATATAACCAACCATTTTGAATAACAATTTTCTTGAATATCTCAAGACGTTTAAAACGCATTTCATAGTATTTGAAAATACTAGGATATCATCAATATATACAATGATAAAATTGCCAATAGGCATAAAAATATCATTCATAATGTTTTGAAATTCTTACAGTATTTTTTAATCCAAAATGGAATAACATTCCATTCGAATTTCCCTACAGAACATTAAAAGCAGTTTTTATTTATCTTCTTTGACAATTGAATATGCCAAAAATATAATGGCATTCTCAGAAGCCCATCCAATAAATCCTTTTTATTTAATAAGATATTTAATCCATTTCAAACTCTATTAAGAGGTTTATAATTTATAACTAATCCTTTCAACTTATCATCAAGTAATTGTTTCACCTCTGAAAGAGCTTTTAACTTAAAGTCTTTGATTTTAGAGAGTCCGTACACTAGAGCATAATGGTTTCGGCTTGTCTTCAAAATTGTGTGCATGATGTAATTTTTCGATTTCGGAAAATAATTTGTCAATTCTATCATGTAATGAAATAATTTGTTCACCCAATATATTCATGTAGATATCGGCATAATTTTGTTGTTTTGGCATATTATTAATATGCCCTGCGACGACCAGAAAGTCATTATTTTCAAATACTGGTGTACCGCAAAATGAGCGTACTTTATCATCCTTCCCAATTTGAAATGATTGTTGTGGAGGAAAAATATCGTTTATAACTTCTCCGTTTAACTTATATTCTCCCAAAAAAAATATAATTTTCAACATTTTACATAAACCAAAGGGAAAAAAAGATATAATCTTGTTTGGGTGGGGAAAAAATCTTGACAAAATTCTTCTTGAAAAAATTTTTTGGGAAAAATCTTTATAAAAATTTTTCAAAATTTGTTTGTTCCGATGAAAATGTTCAAAAACCTTTCCTAAATGGTTCCCCCCGGGGGGAAAAAATCTTACAATTTTTTTTTCTTGGACCTTCCGGGGGGATCGCATGGATATCCGGGGGGGGGCTTTCAGGTTAAAAACCCCGGGAGGAGGTTGTTCAACAAGAACAAGTAAAAAAACAACCCCAACGCCACCTCGGTGTTATAACCCGTATTTTGAATATTTGAGCGTTTTGAGAATTGTAGTAATTACGGACAATGCATGTTTTGGGCTTACTTGATATATAAGTTGGTTTTGGAAGTTTTTGGGGGAAAATATTAAAAGGTTAGGGGAAA